>NC_142598.1:6172206-6322671 GCF_965207765.1 Zootoca vivipara
TCCCTTGCGTCCTGAGTTCAAGTGTCTTCAAAGCCCATGACACCTTTGGTAAAGGCTGTTCTCCAATTGGAGCGCTCGCATGCCAGTGTTTCCCAGTTGTCAGTGTTTATACTACTTTTTTTAAAGATTTGCCTTGAGACAGTCTTTAAACCTCTTTTGTTGACCGCCAGCATTACGCTTTCCATTTTTAAGTTTGGAATAGAGTAGTTGCTTTGGAAGACGATCGTCAGGCATCCGCACAACATGACCAGTCCAACGAAGTTGATGTTGAAGAATCATGGCTTTGAGCATCACAGAACTGCTAGGCTGCTTTGGGGAGGAAGGTTGGGAAAGAAATAAGCAGAATGGCTGTGTGGACAGCCCAGGATAAATTCACCATTTATGCACTATTACTGCATCAATATTGGGACCCAGGTGGCGCTGTGGGTTAATCCACAGAGTCTAGGGCTTGCTGATCAGAAGGTCGGCGGTTCGAATCCCTGCAACGGGGTGAGCTCCCGTTGCTCGGTCCCAGCTCCTGCCCACCTAGCATTATGCAAGTAGATAAATAGGGACCGTTCTGGCGGGAAGGTAAACGGCGTTTCCGTGTGCTGCTCTGGTTCGCCAGAAGCAGCTTTGTCATGCTGGCCACGTGACCCGGAAGCTGTCTGCGGACAAACGCCGGCTCCCTCGGCCTATAGAGCGAGATGAGCGCCGCAACCCCAGAGTCGGACGCGACTGGACCTGATGGTCAGGGGCCCCAAAACAGTCAGCCATCAGAAAAGAGTTTGTTGGCACAGTGTTCACGCGCATGTATTTAATTTCTATTTTTGGGTTGGTTATTTTATGGGTTGGTTATTTTATTTTATGCCTGTTGCAGATCGAAACAAACAAACGAACAAAACCCCTAGTCTGGCAGGCAGGGCCCTTCAGCAAAAACTGATGGAGATACGCAGCCTGCCCTCCTACCCCATGTCAGTTCACAATCCCCACCACCAGAGTTAAATGTCTTGAGCTCCCCAGGAATGAGTTCATACTGAGTCTAGAAAGTTTGCTAGCCTCGACAGAGCCTGCAGATCTCATTCCAGGAGTTAAACAGAATGCCACTCTTTGCCGCTGCTGCTGCCGATCCCAGGCCTTTTTTGCACTTGAGTCATCCAAAGCGTATCAGAGAAGCAAGCAGCGCCATAAATCAGAAGAGACCAAGGAGATCCAGGCTTAAGGGGGAGGCAGCTCCCTTCTCCCAGCTAACTTAATGCTTCTATCCCTAGACAGAATTCCTAATTCCCTTTCCCTCTTTTTTTGCCCTAACAGACTGTGGCTGCAGTCCTAACCACACCAGATTCAGTAAGACTTCTGAGTAGGCATGGCGGTCCATGTTGTGCTGTGGGTTAACTTTCCCCCTCAAGCTGGACATGAGACTTGGTGGAGCAGTATAGTAACTTAGAGTATGGACTTAATGGGTGGGGGCTCCTTAAATGGGAAAAGGTATTACTTCACTGCAACTAAATGGGTCTTACAGGGGTGGGGTGGGGTCTTTGTTTTGTTTCCTACACTACTTCTGACTGAGGGCACTTCCGAATGGCCTGTTAATATTCAGCATTCATCCTGATTGTTGTTGTTAATCAAATTAGCATACCACCCTTCATGCAATAATAATAATAATAATAACAACAACAACAATAATAATTTATTTATACTCCGCCCATCTGGCTTCCAACCGAATATTAAAAACAGTACAGCATCAAACATTAAAAACTTCCCTAAACAGGGCCACCTTCAGTTGTCTTCTAAATGTAAAATAGTTGTTTATTGCCTTCACATCTGCTGGGAGGGCGTTCCACAGGGCGGGTGCCACTACCAAGAAGGCCCTCTGTCTGGTTCCCTGTAACCTCACTTCTCGCAATGAGGGAACCGCCAGAAGGCCCTCGGTGCTGGATCTCTGTGTCCGGGCTGAATGGTGGGGGTGGAGACGCTCCTTCAGGTATACAGGACCGAGGCCATATACAATGCAAGAAGATTAAAGGACATTAGCTATTTAATGAGCACACTTATCCACTGCGTTTCCCCCTTACTTTCCTTATCACAGAAAGCCCCATCTCTTTTTTGTGGGGCGTGTGGGTTTGTTGCACAAGACCTCCCAATAAATTTTAATCGTGGAGTCTGAATTTGCCAATGTGGAACTGAATCCCACCCCAAAATAGCAGCACTTGGGATGGAAGCGTCTGCAGGATGGCGGCAGCTCCCTCAAATCCTAGGACTCAACACTTTCCGTGCCATAAAAAGGCCACTTGCTTTTCCCAGGCATGACATTTGGCTTGTTCACAACACAGGCACATGTCTGGCTTTGCACTATTAGGGAAAATCTCTGCCCTTCTTTTCTATCCCATCCCTTTTTGCCCCTTGTGTCACCCAGGTCCTTGCACAAATCAGCAGCTACAAAACCTACCCTCTTAAAGCCAGTGAAAAACAAATTTATTGTATGTATGTATTTCACAGGCAGCTAGAATGTTGTTACACATTTAATATCTGATGCATTGAAATTATAAGAGCGGGCCCTCCAAACTAAGGCCCGGGGGCTGGATGTGGCCCAATCGCCTTCTAAATCCGGCCCACGGACGGTCTGGGAATCAGCGTGTTTTTACATGAGTAGAATGTGTGCTTTTATTTAAAATGCATCTCTGGGTTATTTGTGGGGCATAGGAATTCATTCCCCCCACCCCAAAAAAATATAGCCCGCCCCCCCACAAGGTCTGAGAGACAATGGACCAGCCCCCTGCTGAAAAAATTTCCAGACCCCTGAATAAGAGTAAATGACAACAATAATTTTTGTGACAGCCCGTGCTGTTTTTCTAGAAAAAGAGGTGCTGGAACTAACCCTGAATGCCTTCCATGTTCTCTTATAATAGCAATAGCGCCCACCTGAGAGGTGCCGGAACAGAGTTCCCGTGAGTTCCGGCTGAAAAAAAGCCCCCGGTGGCAGCCATAGCTTTTTGGAAACAGAATGGAGTACGAAAAGCGAACTTGATTTATTTTTGCACAGTGTCCTCTGAGTGCAGTATTTGCCTCCCCTCGGCGTGATATTAGGAGAGGGGTGCTTCTGTGGGGTTTATGCCTGGGGTATTATCACATGCTGTCCTTCCCAGGGTGGCAAGAGGATGTGTGGAAATGCCAGACAGGGCAGCCTGCCAGCTTGCGCCTGAAGGGGAGGGAGAGGGAACTGGGTTACATCCTTCCTCCTCACCCACCTCCTGTCGGGACAGACTCCCCTCTAGGCAAGGGGTTGGAATCACTGCCTGTTCCTTGGCATTCAGCAAACCCCATGAAAAGGCAGTGGCAGTGCCTTTCCTGGCAGCGCCTCACAACTCTTCCCTCCACACCTACTTTGCAGCTGGGAATAAGAGAATTTAGGTATCTCGATTCCAGGAGCCACCCTCTTCCAAACCCTGCGGCCCTTTGTAAACCTTACAGTGCACTGCTTGCTGAATTCTTCTCTTCTCCATGTCCCCAGGTGTGCTGCTGATCAAGGTGCGCTGCTGCTGCTGCTGCTCCTGCTCCCGCCGCTGCCGCCCTACTTGGCAATTTACCCCAGATAGTTTCCCACACAGAGACACACACACCTGACAGAGGATCACCAAGATGGAGCTACAGAATATGGGAGAGGACGCAAGCACCGAGAAGCTCAATGGGACCTTGCCTGATAGTGACAAGGCTGCTGTCCTGGAAGATGGGTGAGTCTTTGCCTCCTCAAATTGGCTCCAACCGTTTGGAGAACAGATTTTTTTTTGGGGGGGGGGTGCTGGAGGGGCTGCAGGCAGTGTTAGAAACTCAGATATATAAGCTAGGAGTCAAACAGCTCCTTAAACCAGGGCTCCAGTTGCCAAAACGGAATGTCTGTTTGCCATTTGGGGGCCAGGCAGCTGGAAAGTCACATTTTCCAATACAACTTTTAGGTTCCTGAAGTTCGTTCCGATTGTGCATGTAAGGGGGAGGGATTACAGAGAACCCCCCCCTCTCATCAGAAGCAGCCCGTCTCCAAGCAGTCATGAAAGCGCGGGGTCTGAAGGGGTGAGGAAGGAGAAGGAGTGCCAGGGCTCTGGCAGCATTGGAGAGCCCCTGCTCCACAGGCAGGAAGAGAGAGAGGCGGGAAGGGGGGACAGGCAGAAGGCAGACCGTAGACCCTTCCCCCCCCCCGACACCCGTATTGAGGAGGAGGAGAAAGGGGAGGAGATTCACTGTCCCGAGGCTTTTATGTTGGTCAAAGTCGCGAAAAGGGGCAGTGCCGGATTCTGACTCGGTGTAAGGAAACATGAAACCAGCAACTCGTTACACTGTAAATAAGGTGCACTAATAAAGATTTTAAAAGACAAGCATGTGGAAAGTTGTTACTCTGGAGTAGTCGTAACAACCCTGACAGTGCAGATAAAATAGAACGGATGAAATTCTACGGGGTGGGGTATTGTGCGTGAAAACAGTCCAGGCCCAAGGATGCCCAGGCATGCACCTCCAGATGGCGGAGATGTCAGGTGCCAAATGCACCTGGCAAATTTTGAACTCTGGCTGCAGCGGCAAGGAGTGGAGGGGGAAAACCTGTTGCACAAGAAGGAATCTGTTGGGTGAGCAGGACAGCAGTGCTGGATGCAGCCCTGTGTACTGTAATACATACATCAGAGTAAATAAGAGGGGGGATTGGGGTGGGTAGGGAGAGCTGTGCTGAGAGGTGTTACGCGTCTCAAGACAAGATGTTGCTTTCTTGTCCTGCTTAAGCTTTCCAAAAGCATCTGGCTGGTTGGAGAAAGAGCACCACAGCCTTCCCCAATCTGGTGCCCTCAAGATGTTTTGGACTACAAGTTCAACATCCCCAGCCAATACTGTCCAAAATATCTGGAGAGCACTGGTAGGGGACTGGATTGCCCATACCGTTCATGTGATCCGGTATTGCTGTTCTTACACTCTTAAGTTGGATAATGGGAAGCAGGTTGTTTAGGTTTCAAGTCCCATCGATGCACTGGGATCATATCCTGATTTTGTGTGGATTGTGGCAGTTTCCAAGGCTTGGCCCTGTGTGGATGGAACAGTGTTGCACAGAATGGTGCTTTCGTTCCTCCTGCTTCCTGAAAAAAGTGATTCTGGGGGTTGGAGTGCCCTTAGTGTGGGAGATGGGGCAGGGGGCAAGGCCAGCCCTACCACTAGACCGAGTAAAGGGGTCTGCCTCAGGCGGCAGATTCTGGAGAGTCCCTTAAGGCCTGCCCTGTGTCCCCTGAGCTCAGTTAGCCCTCTGGTGTGGTGGAAAATGCTGTCCCATCACCACCTCTGAAGTAAGATATAACTCATTGATTTCTGTGCATGGAATGAGGGGGAAATAAATCTTATCCTTTAATTTACGGTAAGCAACAAAACACCAAGAGGGGGGCGCTGCAGATTGGGGAGGGAAGTGACAGAATTCCCCCTCTTTCATGAAGAGCAACTTCAGATCCCAGCTATTATTTGCCCTTCAGGTAAACTTGGGCTGTGGAAATAATGCATTAGTCATTAGTGAGTTCTTTCAGAGCCTCCATACTGATGTGTCAAAATTCGGCAGGTGTGTCAAGGCTGTCAAATGATGGTCACACATTTTTAAAGCCTTTTCCACTGCTGGAGCAACAATAACAAGCAAGGTAGCCTAATCATTAACAGGTTTGATAATTAGGCTGATGACAATAATAAATTAAGCTGCCATCCTTTACTTAACCTGAGAGTAAGCCCCACCGAAATGGTTGGTTCTTGCTTCTGAGTTGACACACTGTGCAGTTAATTAACTGTTGTTGTGAAAGAATGAAAATAGCTTTTGTAGTAATTAATCACATTAAAGAAAAACGGACACATTTTAATTACGCCAGGTGAGGTTTGTGTGAACGTGGGTGATTCACTCAGCAATTTTTCTCTTCAGCTTTTATCCTGGAGCACCAGGGCTGGTCTGCAGTTACACAATTAAAGAAAAGAAACGGAGACTATTAAGAAACAAAGGCCAGTTTTTAAAGGCAAGGTGTGCTCCATAGGCAGCATGTTGGTTCTTCAAGCAGGATAGGAACACAGGAAGCGGCCTGACTCTGAGCCACACCATTGCCTCATATCTTCTTCTTTGGCGATCACTCGTAGCTGAGTAAGATTGTCTTCTCTAAAATGGGTTTTTGGAAGACGCCTGTGTGTGAATTTGTTTTATGTGTGGAGATCAGTGTATGCTGACCAACACAGTCTTCACAGTAAGGCTCTATTTCAGAGGCCAGCAAACTTTTTCAGCAGGGGGGCGGTCCAGTGTCCCTCAGATTTTGTGGGGGGCTGGATTATTTTGGGGGGGGGATGAACGAATTCCTATGCCCCACAAATAACCCAGAGATGCATTTTAAATAAAAGGACACATTCTACTCATGTAAAAACACGCTGATTCCCGGACCGTCCGTGGGCCGGATTGAGAAGGCGATTGGGCCTTAGTTTGCCTACCCATGCTCTATTTCGATGGCATGAGTATCACGATGACCAGTAGATTCTTCTCTGCTGCAGCCTTCATCCGCCTTCACAGCTATTGTAACATGCCATTTGTTATTTTCTGCCTGTTCTGCCGTTGAGGACTTCTAGGATCATTCTTTGTCTAGCTCCTTCCCTTTGACCTTACCGCCTTGGGTGACCCTGCTGGGAGTACGAGACTCCTGATGGCTTCGCTCACAAGGGTCATAGGAACGGGCAAGCCCACTCACCAGGGCAAGCCCACTCATCCAGCGAATGAGATTGCCTCATATAACCCAGTATGGTCTACACCAGGGGTCCCCAAACTTATGTCGTCGAGTGCCGGTGCCAATCGCGCTGCGGGCCGAAGCGCGCAGGAGCACGCGCCCATACACATGCGCACACACGATTTCTGGCGCACATCCGGGTCGCCGAAACACCGGAAATAGCTTGTGCGCGTGTGCATGGGCCTGCTCCGGCCCGGAAGTGCACTGGAAATGACGCTTGCGCATGCGCACAAGCTATTTCCAACACTCTGGCAGCCACGCCATTAAGAGTGGGCGGCGGCAGCGGGCGACGGGGGTCTCTGGGGGCCGCATAAAAGAGCCGAGCGGGCTGCATCTGGCCCCTAGACCTTAGTTTGGGGAAGCCTCTACACTGACTGGCAAAGGGTTTCTTTCTCAGCCCTACCTGGCGATGCCTGGGATTGAATCCAGACCCTTCTGCCTGTGGAGCAGCTGCTCTACCACTGAGCTATGACCCTTCCTCGCTGGGATGTTAGGTTCTCCTTCCCTGCAGCCAAACTTCCGGCAATCAAATGGCGACAATATTTGATGGGGGAATTGACTGGCTTGCTGAGCTGTCAGAACAGAGCACCCGGGGGGGGTGGGGGGAGACAAAATGTGAGAGGATTTGCTTTGGACAGAGCCATTTCGCAGGCTTGGAGCCTGGGGTTCTTGCTGAAATGCCAAACGGGAATAGCTTTGACTCTGGGGCTGTGTCCATTGCCCTGATTCTGTGTTTCTTTCCCTTCCAGCTATGAGGAAGAAGAGCGTGCTTTGACTGAGGAAGAAGAGTTCCTGCCCCACATTGCTAGCAAGAAACTGAACCAGTTCACTGACGTAGGTGGCCGTAGAGCCCAGATATTCTCATCTCACCCTGGGTAGAAACTGAGACTATTGACACCCATTCTTAGGATATCTGCTTTCTTTGAACTCCAGTGTTCCACATGCCCTCTCCCTAACCATATATAGGATGGTCCTCCATACTCAGAATTTATGGGGTTGGCAAGGGGATCTGTGCATGGCCAATGGATATTGCAACCTTTGCTTTCCTCCTCATCCCTGCCAGAAGTTTTGGCCACTTCTAGAGGGACCCAGGTGGCGCTGTGGTTAAACCACTGAGCCTAGGGCTTGCTGATCAGAAGGTCGGCGGTTCGAATCCCCGCGACGGGGTGAGGTCCCATTGCTCAGTCCCAGCTCCTGCCAACCTAGCAGTTCAAAAGCACGTCAAAATGCAAGTAGATAAATAGGAACCACTACAGCGGGAAGGTAAACGGTGTTTCCATGTGCTGCTCTGGTTCTCCAGAAGTGGCTTAGTCATGCTGGCCACATGACCTGGAAGCTGTACGCCGGCTCCCTCGGCCAATAATGCAAGATGAGCGCGCAACCCCAGAGTCGGTCACGACTGGACCTAATGGTCTGGGGTCCCTTTACCTTTTTAGAGCTGAAGCACGCCACCAGGAGTATCACATGCCATCTCTTTTCCTGGATTGTGCCATTCCGTTCAGACGGCAGGTGGGGAGGCTGTATTGAAGGATCTCCCATTTAAACCAGTTCATGCTAACAGAAAACCAGCATGGGATAGATGACGCTAGACACAAGAGCTGTTCTCCCCAACATGCTAGCGTTATATGTGGAAGGATTTTATTATGTTAGGGAAGCATTCAGGCATTGTGATTGCACCCCTCCAGTCAATCTCCAGTGGCACATTCCAGTAGCAAGAGCTGCACCCGAACAAGGCAACCAGTTCCTCTTTTGAGATTCCATTTTTATCATTGTCCACAGTTTCTCCCTTCATTCACTTGCTTGCCTCTTTTCTTTTTAATTTCTGCTGGTTCTCTGTGGCCCATTTCCTATTTAATGATGCTTACTCTGAGCTCATATGTATATTTATATCCATTCCATTGGATGCCAGGCTTCAGGCTCACGACCAACAGGAACCTCTTCAAAAATAACAATTTATTGATTTTCCAAAAAAATAGAAAAGAAAAAATTCATAACCAAATTAAACCATAATTTTTTATTCAACTACCCTCCACTCCCCCTCTTGGTTCCATTATAATATACTATTTATGCACATCCATAAAACCGTATATACTTAACAGTCCAATTTTAAAACCTTCATCTTATTACAAGTGACTTTTAAAAGTTATACTAATGTAAAAATCTGTACACAAAGCTTTAAAAAATATGTATTGAACAGTTGCTCTTTTTTGTAGTAATTTGTCCTGCATAGTTCAGTAATTTATTTTGCCAGTCTTCTTCTTGATCTTCTTTGGCCGAGGTTTCTTCCTTCCATGGGGCTGCTTGGTCTTGGCCTGTCATCCAGTCTCGCATATCGGAACAGAGTCTTTCTCTCAAACAGTCCATCAAGTCCTGTACATATCAATATCATAATTTTTTTCACCCCCAAAAATACATTTTCAAGCAGCAGACAAATACCGTGCAGTTTGGGCATCTGAAGCAGGATTGTAGCATTTCCCCATGTGGAGTCTGCTTTATTTTGCACATGGGGAAATGCCATTTTGCCTCTGTGCCCGCTCCCCCCTTCCAGCAGCACAGAGCATCTATTATTGGCATAGTAGGTGGTGGCAGGCAGCAGTGTTGGGAGGCTCCTGTTGAATTTCATCGGTGATGTAAATGGCCACACACTTGTCCCTGCTGTAATGCACAGGGCCGGCCCATGACGGTTTGACACCTGAGGCAAACCACAAAATGGTACACCCCCAACCAGGGAGCAAAGGGGGAGCGAAGATCTACACTGGACACACAAAAGGGGAATCAAACCAACCTTCCTGGATGGTTGTTGAAGTGGGAATCAAAGGCCGTTGTGGCGGTGGTGTGTGTGGGAAGGGGCCTGCTCTGAATCACATTGGGTGGGTACAGAACCCAGGAGACCCCAGAGGGCAGCCCACCACTTTCCTCCCTAGGAATGGGAGGAGACCAGAAGTGCCTCCTATTTGCCAAGAGTCCACATTGGGGGGAGGGCTGCCAAGGAGGTAGCGGATAATAATAATAATAATAATAATAATAATAATAATAATAATTTTTTTTTATTTGTACCCTGCCCATCTGGCTGAGTCTCCCCAGCCACTCTGGGCGGCTTCCAGTCGAATATCAAAACAATACAGCAATAGTACAATTACAAAAGTCACAAACAATACATAAACCACATCAAAAAATACACAACCGAATAGAAAACAATTTCGACATAAATCGAAATCTAAAACTAAGAATACATCCTTAATACAGCTCTCCAACGTGTGCACCGCAGCCATTGATTTCACCATGGCAGCAGCAACAGGCAATGTCTTTCTTGGAGGTCAGACATGCTGCTCCTATGGATCCTGCTGCCTGAGGCAGTCACCTCACCTTGCCTCATGGGTGGGCAGGCCCCAGTGATGTCTGCCATTTTGTCCCCTTTTTAAAAGTCTCTTTAGAGTATAATTATAATTATTAATTCTTTAAGAGAAGAGACATTAAACCCAAAATAGGCTAGAGGGCCAGACTACCCACCCAGCAGATAACCAGACCCCACATCCATAATTTGTCACTGAAGAATGCCAGTCCCACTGAATCTGACTACAATGGTTGGTTCCATATCGGTTGGATGCTAAAGTTGAGCTTCCGTGTCAAAGAGTTAGAGATGTGTCTGTTCTGAACTCTGGCCATTCTTCTCCTAGAAGCTGACTGCCAGTCCTACTGTTGTCTCTCCTCCTCGTACCTTCCACATCAAAACTGTCCTGCCAGTTTAAAGCCCCACCCCCACCCCACTTCCTTATTCTGCCTTTCAAGAGACTTTCACTAGCCCAATCTGCTCCAGATGCTCTGAGGCCTGAGCAGAGGAGCATCTCCCAGTTCAGACTGAGGCGCTTCCCCAGTCAGCAACCCCCATCAGCCCGTTATTCTAGCCAGTGGTTAAGGATGATGGGCTCTGTAGTCCTTCAACAGCGGGAAGGCACCAGGTTGAGGAAGGCTGGTCTAAACATTTGCACTATGCCTTGCCTCCCAAATTCCTCCTGCCAGCCAAGACCTAGGACCCTCTGCCCGCCCCCCCCCCCAACTACTAGCATGAACACCATGTTCTCCAAGTTCCTTTCTCTTCCTGGCTCCTGGATTCTGCCATTGGCGCCAGTCCCTTTATGTCAGGAGTGAGGAACCTGTGCCCCTGCAGATATTGCTGGACTCCCAACTCCCATCAGCCCCAGCCACCATAACCAACGGTCAGGGGTGATGGGAGCTGTAGTCCAGCAAGTCGTATGACCCCCTTTCCCTGCTGTGCTTTGTTGTTCTTGTCGCCAACAATGCATTTCCCACAACACGGTCTCTCCCCCTCCACAAAAGCGAAACCCTTTGCATGCGTTGCGTGCGCCCCGCCATTTTTCTCTGACCTGGTTTTTGACTTTTCCTTCCCCTCTGACTTGCAGTTTGAGGGGAAGACGTCCTTTGGCATGTCGGTCTTCAACCTGAGCAACGCCATCATGGGCAGCGGCATCCTGGGCCTGGCCTACGCCATGAGGAACACGGGGATCGTCCTTTTTGTGTGAGTGCCCCTGCTTAGCACACCAGCCAGGGAGGCTTCAAAGCCCTGGGGAGAAGGTGGGAATGTGCCCCACTCATCCCACCCAAGGGCACAGGCCTTTGGCAGGGCAGAACGCACAGTGTTGCCTCTGGGGAGCACAGCTGAGCAGCAAACTCCCAAGCAGGGGCTCGTGGGAGCAGAGGAAGCGGCCCAACACAGAGCCAGGCCATCTAGATCGGTAGCATTTGCAGGGACTGGCGGCAGAGGACAGTCCCGGCCTTCACCTGAGATGCCAGCGATGGAACCCGGGACCTTTGGCATGCGAAGCAGATGGGCTGCCTAGAGCAGGGAGGTCCAGCACATGGCCTGAGGGCTGCATCCGGCCCTCAATGCCTTTTTGGGCTGCCCTTGGCAACATTTGATTCTCCCCCTTCCCCAGCCCTCACCCTGGCTTCCCACATCTGGGTAAGTGAGGCATTGGGAAGCAGGCATGAGGCTTTTCCAGGGTCCTAGAGCCTCCTTCCTAAAGCCTACTTAGCTCTTTCCCAGCTTTGGGGGAAAGGTGGGAGGGCTCTAGGACAAATGTCGGCCTTGCTCCCCGTCTGCCTAACAAGGAAGTGTGCAGCCCATGGGTTCCACATCAAAGTACACTTGCGGCCCACTTGGTATGAAAAGGTGGGCTGCCCTGGTCTGAAGTTTGATAGGACTCTGTGGCCTCTGGGATTCGGTGCCTGGCTGCCGGTGGGGGGGGGGGAGGGAGGGAGTTAGTTGGCAGGCCCTGCCCCTGGGACAAGAGCGTGTGGCTGATCTCGCTTTTGTCCATCTTTTCACTAGGGTGCTTCTGATCTGCATTGCTTTGCTGTCCTCCTACTCGATCCACCTGCTGCTGAAATGCGCTGGTGTTGTGGGTAAGTTGTGGGCAGCGGCAGAAGCCCTTCGCTGCTCCTCGGATGCCATCTGTACTCGCCCCAGGAGGCACAAATCAAAGGTGTTCTGGTCGAGGGGAACTTAATCCCTCTGCCTGGAGCCAGACAGTGTCTTTAGAAGAGAATTGCAATTGGTTCGAGAAAGGTTTCACGGACATGCTGTATGTGTGAGCGCACATATCTTTATTTTTCCTCAGTGCTGCCTCTGGCTGAAGAGGTTTTGAAGGCTTTTGGAACAGTGCCGACACTTGCCAAATCTGACAAGCCATGGCAGATAAACCCATGCTTTAAAAGTTCTACTCAGCCTCTCTTGCACAACTCCTGCCACCTGCAACTTCCAAAGTGCCCAGAGTCCTGGTTTTTAGAATGATTGAGGGATGAGGTGAATTGGCATTTGCAATTGATTTAGATCTCTGTAGTGTTTTGTGTCAGCTGTGACCAGGCAAGCTATCCCTGAAGAGCATGTTTGGGCCTCCATTCGCTATCTTTATGTAGAATCGCACACTTTCCTGACTAGGCAGGATAGGGAATGTCTTGTGAGAGCTGGAGTGGGGAGTGGCGATGTTAATGGTGGGAGAAGCCTCACTGGTAAATAGAGGGGAGGGGGAGGAACTGGTGCCACTAACCGGGAGCCATGGGTAACAAGGTGAATTCCTAGCTGTTTGTAAAAATAAGAACAACAAGAATCTGTCTCTCTCTTTCATCTAGGAATTAGAGCCTACGAACAGCTGGGGCTCCGGGCTTTTGGCCACGGGGGCAAAGTGGTTGCAGCTGTGATAATCTCAATACACAACATAGGAGGTAAGGGCTTGTTCCGACCCATAGATATTCTGTGAGGCTAAGAAACAATCGGTCACAGTAACACAAAGCCCACCCGACCCCCTCCACAAGTCTGGGGCTCCACAACCTGTAGGTATTATTGATTGTCTCCCAACATAATGGTAAGAAGCATCTCATCCTTTCAAGCATTTCCGTTTGTGCAGTAGAACTTCCTCCCGCTCCCCCCCTCCATGCACCCCCCCCAAATAATAATAATAATAATAATAATAATAATAATAATAATAATAATTTATTTATACCCTGCCCATCTGGCTGGGTTTCCCCAGCCACTCTGGGTGGCTTACAAAAGAAAAATGAAATAAAATAATTAAAATAATTAAAAGCCTCCCTAAACAGGGCTGCCTTCAGATGTCTTCTAAAAATCTGGTACCCGGTAGCTGTTTTTCATCAGTAGTTGTTTATTGCCTTGACATCTGATGGGAGGGCGTTCCACAGGGCAGGCGCCACCACCGAGAAGGCCCTCTGCCTGGTTCCCTGCAACTTGGCTTCTCGCAACAAGGGAACCGTCAGAAGGCCCTCGGTACTGGACCTCAGTGTCCGGGCAGAACGATGGGGGTGGAGACGCTCCTTCAGGTATACTGGACCGAGGCCATTTAGGGCTTTAAAGGTCAGCATCAACACTTTGAACTGTGCTCGGAAACGTACTGGGAGCCAATGTAGATCTTTCAAGACCGGTGTTATGTGGTCTCGGCGGCCGCTCCCAGTCACCAGTCTAGCTGCCGCATTCTGGATTAGTTGTAGTTTCCGGGTCACCTTCATGTAGAGCGCATTGCAGTAGTCCAAGCGGGAGATAACCAGAGCATGCACCACTCTGGCGAGACAGTTTGCAGGCAGGTAGGGTCTCAGCCTGCGTACCAGATGGAGCTGATAGACAGCTGCCCTGGACACAGAATTGACCTGTGCCTCCATGGACAGCTGTGAGTCCAAAATGACTCCCAGGCTGCGCACCTGGTCCTTCAGGTACTGGTCCTTCAGTACTTGTCTTGTCAGGATTCAATCTCAATCTGTTAGCCGCCATCCATCCTCCAACCGCCTTCAGGCACTCACACACTCCAGGCACCAAACTGCTCCAGGGGTTCCCCCAACCCTTCGGAGAAGATTTGGGAGGGTGTGGGGCATGCACAGGGTGATTAGAGGAGGAGAAAGTCTTCTTGTGCAAATGGAAATCCTTGCACTTACAGGGCATGTTACTTGGATACTTGGATACTGCCCTGAATGTTTAGTCCATTTGTCTGTGCCAAATCTATCCTGTATTACTGCTAGCAGGAGAGAATGTTGTGGGCAAAGAATTGTGTAGGTTGCTGAAACTCTCACGGTTTTCTCATGAATTCTGCATCATGCCTGCTACCCGATTTGGCTCAGGTGGGAAATGGTGGGAAAATTCTGTCCTGCGGCCCTGCGGCTCCTCCTGCCAGGTCAAGAAGGGAAATTCAGGGAATCCTCCTGACGGCTTTTTCTCTTTTCACAGCAATGTCCAGTTACTTGTTTATCGTTAAATCTGAGCTGCCACTCGTGATCCAAACTTTCTTAGGGCTGTCAGGGGACAACGGGTAAGCAAAACAACCTCCAGTTCAATTCTCAGCCCCGCACTAACCTTCCCCCCCCTCGGTTGTTTCTGTTTTCCTCTTCTAAAAAATTAGGAAGGGCCGGTAACCGCACTCAGTGTACACATTTAGTCCAAAAATAAATAGAAGGTGACTTAGTAGGGCCTCACTTGCTCTTGCTTAAACCAGAACATCTGCAACCTTTCTGAGCCCTTTTGGCATTTTCAAAAAGAATTGTGAGCGCTGCAACAAAATGGTTGCCACGTCGGGCTACGCCAGCCACAAAATCCCTGTGGTGGCCTGTGGAATTTGGTACGATTGCTGTCCCCTCTCCTCCTGCCTGGCTGGGAGCAGGAAAAAGGGAAAATGCACAGAGTCCATATCTCTCCAAGGCAGGGGTGTGTGTGTGTGTGTGTGGAGAGGGGTGGGAACACGACACAAACATCTGTCACCAAGAGAGAAGGAGGTTGGAAAGCAAGCAAACAGACCCCAGAAAGAACTATGGCTGGCAGGGGGAAATGGGATGGCAAACCAAGGAACAGAACTTGGGTATTTGGGTAGGAAGCATCAGAACCCCAGAGCTGAGGAAGGTCAACAACAAACACAAACCAGTTCTGGGTTTAGGGTGGTGTGGGTGGTTGCCCCGCACAGGGTGCCAAGCTGGGGGACACCAAATTGGGGAGATCCGCTATTGAGAAGATCCATTTGAGGGTGCCAAATTTTGGCCTTGCTCAGGGCGCCATTTTGTGAAAGGTTGCCAGAGTCCGCCCCTGCACAAACTTCCAGAGTGGAGGGGGAAAACAACCACTGATGATGATGATTGATTTATACCCCGCCCATCTGGCTGGGCTTCCCCAACCACTCTGGGCAGCTTTCAACAGAGCATTGAAAACAGAATAAAACTTCAAACATTAAAAACTTCCCTAAACATTAAAAACTTCCCCTTCAGATGTCTTCTAAAAGTCAGATAGCTGCTTATTTCTTTGACATCTGATGGGAGGGCGTTCCACAGGGCGGGTGCCACCACCGACGAGGCCCTCTGCCTAGTTCCCTGTAACTTTGCTTCTCGCTTCTTCAGGTATATACAGAAGAACCTTTGCAAGGAGGGGGACCAAACACCGACACTCCCCCCACCCCGCTGTTGTCAAGAAAGAGAGGGGAATAAACAACAACAATAGCTCAAACTCCCAGAGGGAAACACACGCGCACGCACACACACAAACACGGTCTTCAATTCCTTCCTTCTCTTCCTCCCTCCTTCTTTTCCTAGGCATCATTACTCCTATAGGCACCATGTTGTGGACAACCGGACTTGACCCATAAGTACTACTAAAGCAATTAACACCTATTTCCTCAACCCCTAGTGTGAACATAGGGAACGTGCAACCCTATAGATATAGTTGGACTAGAATTCCCAGCATCCATGACCCACTGGCTCTGCTGGTGTGGGCTGATGGGATTTGGAGTCCGGGAAGCTCACCCCAGGTTCCCTGGCCCTGCCTGGACGCATTCGTCGGCTTATTCCACAGGAGGATTTTTTTTTGTGATTTCAACTTCCTAACAGTTGTTTTTATTTCATTTAACGATGGCCAGCAGATTTTAAAATTAAAATCCGTTTTTGAGCCAGTGAAAACACCCAGACCTCAGAGTCAACTCCTAATCACATCCGTGGTTATTTTAAGGATCTGAACCCACACTGACCTTCCCTCTGGAGCCATCGTAGGACCACTGTGACCTGCGATGAAAGTGGATCAGGGTTCTTCCCCTTCTCTCTTCCCCCCCCCCCCCCGCCATCTTGGCCCTTCCCTTCAAGCTAGGTCTGATGCGAGGCCTTTGGAGCCGTTTTATGGAGGGAAGCAGCTGGCCATTTTTGGCTCCATTTCCCTTCTATAAATGGCTCCCAGTGTGGGGCTTGCTGCCCTCTTCACATGCCTTCCTTGAGCAGGAGAGTTTCTGGGGCCTGGCTGCCCCCAGCCATTCCTCAGCAGTGTCATGAATTGGAGGACCCGACCCCTCTCAAACAGAAATGTGTAGGGCACATTCCCCCCCCCCAAGTGAATTACAACCTGCCCCCTGACAATTGTACTTGATGTTCGCTCTGAACCTGGGGCCAAACTACCACTTCAAAACACAGCTGTGTTGTAACATTATCCAGTCCAGAGTTAGATAAAAGGAAGGAGAAAAAGTGGCTGGAAAAGGAGGAGTTTTTGCAGAGGAAAGTGACCAGAAAGAAGAAGGCTAAGCATCCCTCCATTCCCTGCCGTTACTGCACCAAAAATCAGCACCCCGTCTCCAAGGTTGCCTCATAGCAAAGTAACCTTTGGGCTAATGTTTCACATAGCTGTGTTGTGTAACATGTTGTTTGAACCTCACACCCCCAGCTGTTAAAAAACAGTAAATCAAAATGCAAAGTTTCTGGGGTGAGGGAGAATCTTGCTCAGTCAGCCTTGAGGTCCAGGGCTGCTACTGTTGGAGAAAGTGTGCCTGTGAGTTGGATAAATTGTATTCACTTATTATATTTATAGACCACCTTTTTCTTCTCCCTCCCCCCTCCAATTTTATCCTAACAACAACCCTGTGAGGTAGGTTGTACCAGCTGAAGGGGTAGCCCTGGAAGCTGGGAGGGTCCTTGGTGGGCTTCACGGAACTTTAATCAAGAGCATGGTAGAAGAAAACTTGCCTTCCATTTCACTCATAAGGAAAAGAAAAGCTACACCAGTAGTGATGTTTGGAAGTGAGAGCTGGACCATAAAGAAGGCTGATCACCGAAGAATTGATGCTTTTGAATTGTGGTGCTGGAGGAGACTCTTGAGAGTCCCATGGACTGCAAGAAGATCAAACCTCTCCATTCTGAAGGAAATCAGCCCTGTGTGCTCACTGGAAGGACAGATCCTGAAGCTGAGGCTCCAAGACTTTGGCCACCTCATGAGAAGAGAAGACTCCCTGGAAAAGACCCTGATGTTGGGAAAGATGGAGGGCACAAGGAGAAGGGGACGACAGAGGACGAGATGGTTGGACAGTGTTCTCGAAGCTACGAACATGAGTTTGACCAAACTGCGGGAGGCAGTGGAAGACAGGAGTGCCTGGCGTGCTCTGGTCCATGGGGTCACAAAGAGTTGGACACGACTAAACAACAACAATCTTTTGGCTGATTATGTGGAGCGACTAAAAGGGGGTTGGGGTTGTCACTGTGTACAGTTAAATTCACTTCCCGCAAAATGCTGTCTCAGGGTAGTCCCCTGGTCTAGAAGACGTTTTGTGGTTTTTATTCTCATGCCTCCACTTGGAGTCACTGGGGTTAGGAAAGTCCGTTTTTGAAAACTAAAAATTAAAGCTATCAATATTCTGTTGAAGCTTCCTTATACGGTCTGGTTCATCCAGCGCTGTGCCACCTCATCTTGAGAGCTGCTGGATCTCCCAGGCTTCTGGCAGAGGGCCTTTCCTAGCATTTGGTACCCAATATACCTTATAAATTGCCTAGTTAAGTAGTGCAGTGTAAAAACAAACAACATATCATTAAAAAATAAAATAGAAATACGACTTAAAACGATTATAGCCACAATATAAAGGTAAAGGTAAAGGGACCCCTGACCATTAGGTCCAGTCGTGACCGACTGGGGTTGCGTGCTCATCTCGCGTTATTGGCCAAGGGAGCCGGCGTATAGCTTCCAGGTCATGTGGTCAGCATGACAAAGCCACTTCTGGCAAACCAGAGCAGCACATGGAAACGCCGTTTACCTTCCCGCTGTAGCAGTTCCTATTTATCTACTTGCACTTTGACGTGCTTTCGAACTGCTAGGTTGGCAGGAGCTGGGACCGAGCAACGGGAGCTCACCCCGTCACAGGGATTCGAACCGCCGACCTTCTGATCAGCAAGCCCTAGGCTCAGTGGTTTAACCCACAGCGCCACCTGGGTCCCTTTTAACCACAATATAGAAACACATAAAAACATGCAAAAATCAATGAAACAGAAATCCAGAGAATGGAGGACAGGGTCTGATATTATGGGTCAGGGAAAGCATGGGCAAAAGATAATTCTTCCCAAGACGTATGAAGCCACCAAAGGGAAGCACATTCTACAGTACAGGGGCAAAAGTAGAAAGTGCAGGCTGTTTTGGGCCACCACCCTATGATATTCTGTAGGGTATGGTGCCACAAAGTCTTACAAGACAGGTGATCTTTCAGGGAACCTGGACCTGAGTTGTTCAGAGCTTTGTGTGTCAACAAGACCTTCAACAAGACCTGGTAGCTGACTGACAACCAGTGCACATCCTCAGTACTGGTGTAAGGCGTGCATGCCCAGTGGCTCCTCTCAGCCACCTGGCTGCAAAATTCTGCATTATTTGCGGCTACTAGATCCATCCCAAGGGAAGCCCCACGCAGAGCACATTGCAGTAGCAGGGAATGGCAAACCTGAGTCTGTTGCAGCAGAAATAACCCAGAGCCTTGAGGCACTTTAAAAGGCATTTGCCATGTGGACAAGCTTTCTGATGACATGGACACCAGCTCCCCTAAACTTTATAAAAGCTGCTAGTCCTTGAGGGTAGCAGGAGCATTTGTTGCTTTTTGTTACAGCACGTGTAACATGGCTTCCTGTTTCAGAAGTATTCTGCTGGTTGTTCTTGCTCATTAATATCCATATAGACTTAATGGAGGCTCGGACAGGATTGAGTGAGCAGATGCCAAGGAGAACACGGAGCCTGCTGCTTTGCAGCCGCTGTGCAGAAGGGGGAATTCAAGCTTGTTGCGCAAAGGCGAGGAAAGCTGCCCGAATTCCCTCTTGGATGCAACTGTTAAAGGACAGGAGCCCTGTTTTCTTTTGCCTCTTCCCCCAAGGAGGGAAAACGTAGCATCCATTGCCTGTTGTGACCTTGATATTGTTTCGTTTTCAGAGAGTGGTACATGAACGGGAATGTCTTGATCATCGTTGTAAGCGTTTGTGTCATCCTGCCCCTGGCTATGATGAAACATTTGGGTAAGTGGTGGAGAGCATCTCTCCATGGTGGATAAGCAGTGGCCCAGCCACGGTGTGTGTGTGTGTGCAGGGCCGTCTTTACCAGGTGGTGCAAGGGGTGAGCGCCAAATTCTGGGGAGCACCAGGCGCCCACCGCTGAAGCCGCCTAAGCTCTTAACTATCTACCTGGCGGGCGATTGGTGACTGCGGCAATGTCCGCTATGTATTGGCTGCCGCTGCGTCAATCATGAGTGACAGGTGGCTGCTTCCGCTGATTGGGCAGACGATAGGCGGCAATGGCGGTGCACGTGATTGCAAGCGGCGCTCCGGCGGGTGAGTCAAAACAATGTTTAATTTGGGGGCTCTGGGCGGATCTTTGCACCCCGGCGGCGCATATGCTAAAGACGGCCCTGTGTCACTGCAATGAACATTTCCTTCCTTCTTTCCTGAGAGTTGAAGGCAATGTTGTGTGTTGTTTGTGTCTCTCCCGCCCTCTGCTGGAGGGAATCAGCTTTGGCGTCATATGAGCAGCATCCTGTTTTCACACTGTCCCGCCAAACCTTCTACTTTCTCCGGGGAATTCCTGCTCCCTGTATGCTTGCATGCCCATGGGAAATGTTGCGGGTGAAGAAGAATTTGTATGTCCTGTTGCAGGGGATTGGGCCAGTCTTCAGAAAATTATTTTAAGTAAATAAATAGGTGTCAAAGTTTGCTTCTAGAGTAGGTTGTCACTTTCTTCTGTGCTCCCAGAATGTTCCTGGAATGAAGACAGGGTGGTCCGTGGCCACCATTAAGAGGGTTCTTTCACAGATGGAAGTAAAACAACACACACACACACCCTTTCCTTTTTTTTTTTTAACCAATAAATTTTTATTGATTTTCCATTTTCAGCAACTTATACATTACATATTAGTCCAAACAATACATAGCTGTCTCCAGCTCAGACTTCCCCCCACCCCACCCGCAGGTATATTGGTTCTCACTTCTCGCGTATTTCAACTATTCTCGATAATCAACAATGAAGAATTTAACTCATTACCGCCAACGTTTTCATTCCATTATAGTTCTTTCTTGCATATTCTACAAACTTACTCCATTCTCTATGGAATTTCACGTCACCCTGATCCCTTATTCTATAGGTTAGCTTAGCCATTTCCATCAAGTCTAATAGCTTCGTTTGCCATTCCGTAATCTGAGGTACCTCATGTAACTTCCATTTTGGGGCGATTAGTAGCCTCGCGGCCACTGTGGCATACAAGAAAAATCGCTGGTCAGTTTTTTTAATTTCATTGTCTAACAGCCCCAATAAAAAGGCTTCAGGTTTTTTCTTGAAGGTGTACCTAAGTATCTTTTTGAGTTCATTATAGACCGCTTCCCAAAAGTTTTTTATCTTAGGACACCCCCACCACATATGAAAAAATTCTCCCACCACATACACACACCCTTTCCTGGTCAAGTAATTAATATTTTTTACGGAAGCCACTGTATCTCCACTGCACGCAGACCTCTGCCCATGCGAATCACGGCAGTCGCTTCCAGACAACCTATTTATGGAGCATTCATTCTGGTTTGTTAGCACAAAGTTTGCAGAGAGGTTAGACAGCACTGGCTTTTTATGTAACACTTGGTTCCGATTTGTTTGCATGGAAGTTACACGAGGGCGTGTCGGGCAAGCGTTGTCTCACGCTACCCAGTGCATTTTCCTGTCACTTTTCCTTATTGCGAAAAAAGTATCAATTCTTTTAGGGGAAGCAGGTTTGCTTTTCAACGATCTCCCTTTCACCTTCAGTTGTGCAACTTGAATTTCTTGGTGCACCATTGAACCCCGTCGCAAAATAGTGGTGTTCTGGAAGCACCCAGTAAATATCTTCACCGTATCCCCCCAACTTCCCTTCTGTATGGCAGCCTAAATATGCTCACTAGTACAGCAAAACTGCAAAAAATTTAATTTCAAGTATTCCCCCCAGCCCTAACCCTGTATGTATGTATGTATGTATGTATGTATGTATGTATGTATGTATGTATGTGATCAGGGCTCTTGTGCCTTTTAGCAGAATGATAGGGAGAGGTTCAACAGGTGCTGTTTTTGTTGGCATGGAGCAGGGGTCAGCAACCTTTTTCAGCCGTGGGCCAGTCCACCATCCCTCAGACCTTGGGGGGGACGGGCTATATTTTTTCGGGGGGGGGGGGGAGATGAACGACTTCCTATGCCCCACAAATAACCCAGAGATGCATTTTAAATAAAAGCACACATTCTACTCACCTAAAAACACCAGACAGGCCCCACAAATAACCCAGAGATGCATTTTAAATAAAAGGACACATTCTACTCATGTAAAAACATGCTGATTCCCAGACCGTCCGTGGGCCGGATTGAGAAGGCAATTGGGCTGGATCCGGCCCCCGGGCCTTAGGTTGCCTACCCCTGGCATGGAGATAACATGGTGAGCACGAAATGGCATTGTTTACAAGCAGGTTGAAAAGAACTGAACAGGGGTTATCTGTTCTAATCCTTTTTATCATTTACTCTATGTGGAAGCTTGATGTGATATCTCTCTCTCTCCCTCTCTCCCTCTCTCTCTCTCTTTCCCTCCTTCTCCTCACAGGTTATCTAGGTTATACCAGTGGACTCTCCCTCACCTGTATGTGTTTCTTCCTCATCTCGGTGAGTTGACGGGAATTTCAGAAGCGCGGTCTTCTCCCACCTGGAGAATTGTGTTTTCTTTATAAGCTGCCAGGTCTAATAGGAAATGGGTATCCAGGGCTGCTAATACTTAATGCAGAAATGAATTTTGGGGCAGCTTCTCCCTCCATTCCTTGTTCCTTTTCCAAGCTTGGTATTCAACATCAGTTTTCATTCCCGCCATAAAGGTGATCTACAAGAAATTTGAGATTCCCTGCCCCCTCAATGGGACGCACTCGGAAAAGCCCCCCGTCTACTATAATGGGAACAATGGCACTTTGGGGTCTGATGATGACGACGATGATGTCTGTGCTGCTGAAGTCTTCACTGTCAACTCCCAGGTTAGTAGGAGGGATCCTGAAAACTTCTGGGGGACGTGTAGTGGCTTAAAAGTGGCTGCAAGGCATAGAGAAACTGCATCAAATGAAGAGCTTAGAAGTGAACTTGTAGATTTTTATGGGAGATCTCATAGCCCGTGTGTGTGTGTGTGCGCGTGCATACTTCAGACGTGGGTCTGAAGTAGGGATCCGGGTGGCGATGTGATCTAAACCACTGAGCCTCTTGGGCTTGCTGATCAGAAGGTTGGCGGTTCGAATCCCCACGACGGGGTGAGCTCCCGTTGCCCTGCCCCAGCTCCTGCCAACCTAGCAGTTCAAAAGCATGCCAGTGCAAGCAGATAAATAGGTACCACTGCGCCAGGAAGGTAAACAGCGTTTCTGTGCACTCTGGTTTCTGTTACGGTGTACCATTGTGCCAGAAGTGGTTTGGTCATGCTGGCTGCATGACCCGGAAAAGTTGTCTGTGGGCAAACGCCGGCTCCCTCAGCCTGAAAGCAAGATGAGCGCCGCAACCCCATAGTCGCCATTGACTGGACTTAATCTGTCCAGGGGTCTTTTACCTTTTACTTCAGAAATACCAGAAATACCTTTTACTTCATTTTCCAGTAAGTGAGGAAGACGAAGTTTGCCAAGCAAACTTGAGTAAAAACTACGGGCGGCTCACTTGGGCTTGCTAGGGACAGGGGACTCCAAAAAGTTTGAGAAATTATGAAGCCAACCCCTGACAAATCTGTTTCCAAAATGTTTATGTATACATCAGATACTGTAATTCTGGAATGAAGCTAGGATTACTTTTACTCATAAAACATCAATGTAGTTTAAACCAGGAATGGGCAACCTTTTCCATGAAGGGCCTCTTCTCCTCAGGGGTGGCATACTAGGTGGGCAGGATTGGTGCAAGAAATGGGTGGAACCCCTCCTTTTCTGCCACTCCCCTTGCACTCATTTCCCCCACTCTTTGTTATGTGACCCTAAGGTCACAGGCTGATGATTCCTGGTATGGACCTACTGAACTGGGACCTGCTGAATTTTCCCTGCATAATTGACTGAGCAGTTTAAAAAAAGACAGTCTGTAAGTATAAACTTCAAGAGCAGGTTTCATATTTAGGGACGAACTTCTCAGGTAATATAAGAACAGCCTTTGCTATAATTAATTCCCGTAATAGTGAAGAAGCTACTGTGAAGTTCATGGATGCAGATGAAGCATTTGATGCGCTAGAATGGTATTTTATCTTCTCACTTTCAGAAAGATTAAATCTGCAGTGATTGGCATGAATTCTGATATACCAGTTGTGAAGCAAAGGATGGCCAAACTCTAGTATGATGCCCCAGTGTCAAAACCTTACTATAATGGTAAGGCACAGGAAGGGAAAGAGCACAGAAAAAATGTGTAAATATACACCTTCCATTTTGGAAATTTAAACATGGCATTGATGTCAATGTTTGCCATCGCTTTTCAGTTTTGCCAGTAGCTTACTTCTGAATTTGTAGCTTCTGTTTTCATTGCCCCAATATGTTTATTATTAATAACACTACTACTACTACTACTACTACTAATAATAATAATATAAGTAATAGATCCCAAAAATAATTCAATTCATTTTAGTGTTGTTTAATAGCAGGGGTAGGAACCTCCAGCCCCCAGACCAAATACGGCTCATCTCAGGCCTCTGATTCCAGTCCAATTGGCTTCTGCAAGTCACATCCTTACCAATATAAAAGCCAATCAGACTGGCAAAGCAAGGATAGGGTGCTTTGTGTTGCTTACCTGACAGCCAGTTGGGCAGGCATAGTAGAGGTTTGTGTTGCTGTTCCATCAATCAGCTGCCATTTCCAAGCTGCAGGTGAGAAAGGGAGCCCCGTTTGCACTGCACTGTATGGAGGTGAATGGGTGAGTGTGAATGGGTGAGCCAAAGTCCAATGCACAGAGCTTAACAAAGTGCTTGAGAGCCAGCTAGTTGTTGGGTGTAGTGCAAGAGTCTTTGCAGCTCCAGTAGCACCAAGCACTGTACATTGAAACTTCTATTGAAGCAAGAATTCCTGGGTTTCGGGGGCGGCAAGTGGAGCAGATAACCGATTTCTACTCCCTCTCCTTTCACAGACGGCCTACGCCATCCCCATCCTGGCATTTGCCTTTGTCTGCCATCCAGAGGTTCTGCCCATTTACACTGAGCTGCGCAGGTGCGTAAACTGCAGGCATGATCGAAGGTTAAAAGAGGGGAAGCCTGTTCTTTTCCAACGCTTTAAAAGGGGGTAAGGAAGAAGAGGGGGGAGTGCTATGGTTGACCCCTCCCCAAGAAGGGTAGGAGAAAGTGCAAAAGATTCCCTTTTTTCCAAAGAAAAAGAAACATTGGACAAAAACTCTCTAAATTTAAGAAGAATCTGGCTGCTGGATCATGCCAGTATAGGCCAGTATCCTGTGGCCAGCCAAATACTGTGGAGAAGCCCACAAGCAGGGCATGAGCCCAACAGCACCCTCCCCCTGCAATAAGTTTCCCCAAACTACAGGGGGCCCTTCTAACTCTTAACAGGGGGAAAGCGGGGGGCTGGAATAGGAGGAGCACATCACAGGGGAGCAAGGACAGCCTTATTGAACCCGGGATGCTGCCCGGGGGCTGGATTCCCACCCAGCCATCATAAAACATCACCACACCCACTTGGAATCCAGCCAGTCATCATCTCCAGGTCACATGAGTGGCAGGTGCCCTTCTCTTTGGGAAATGAGAGGTTGCCCCAGAGGCCTCTGGGATACCCTCTCAGGCCTTGGAGGGGGAACCTGTTATCTTTGCGTGCTGCATTTTGATTGGTGCTTGGGGACCAGCACTGACTGAGGGTTTCCACCTTGAATGGGATAGACCTCAAGTCTCCATTGTCTGGCAAGGGCTTGGGAGCCAGAAATCCTAGGTTCTGTTTCCCGACACCACTCTGAAAAGGGATTGGCGCTAAGTATAGGTTATAAACCGTAGATGTGAACTCTCTGTGCTTTGCCTAGGGCCTCCAAGCGCCGGATGCAGAATGTAGCAAATGTCTCCATCCTCGCCATGTTTGTCATGTACCTGCTGACCGCCATTTTTGGCTACCTCACTTTCTACGGTAAGGAACAACCTCCCTCAGTAGGTAATAATGGGGGACAAACCATTTAACTATCTTTCATGCACAGGAACAGAGAAGCAAACAGCCGTCCCTCCTATGAGGTAGAATGATGCAGTAGCATCAGACTTCAAGGGTCATGAAACAGCAACACTTTGTTAGTTGCAGGTGGTGACCATTTTAGGCACATTGAATTGATGCTCAATCACTGGTGCACAGGTCCTTTTGGACCTGAAAGGGTACGGAATGGGGGTGGGGCCTGTATTAAATTTTCTATTGCTGTGTAGTGTACACAGAATAACTTCCCCACTCAACGGTACAGTCGTGATAGGATGCACTTTAAGAACGTTATATTGGATACAAAATAAAAAAATGAGTTGCACAACCAAGTTGAAAGGAAAAGTGTGCACGTTCTTTTTTTGAGCATGCAGGCAACTGTCTTTTAAAAAAATAAATCCTAAGGGAATGTGTGCATATCCTGTTTGGTTCAGCTCCTGTCATGCTGGGGGCAAGGCAGATGGGAAGCGAGAGATGGGTAGCACAAAAAGTAGAGTCTTTTATTGACTCAGAACAAGCCTGACATGAAAACTTTACATTGGTCTAGGAGTATCACATGGTGCGCTCTGCGCCCCCCCCCCCCCGGGTAAGATGCTTCCTGGCCAGACTGGCTCATACTGAGTCTGACCATTGGTCTGTCTGGTTCAGCATCGTTTACATCAGAGGTGGCCAACCTTTTTATGCTAGGGAACACACTTAGAATTTTGACAAAGTGTCATGAAAATCAGTCACAAAATGGCTACCATGATAACATAGTACAGTGGTACCTCGGTTTATGAACACAATTGATTCCGGAAGTCTGTTCATAAACTGAAGCGAACTTTCCCATTGAAAGTAATGGAAAGTGGATTAATCTGTTCCAGACAGTCCGCGGAGTACTTAAACTGAAGCGTTCATAAACTGAAGCAAACTTTCCCATTGAAAGTAATGGAATGTGGATTAATCCGTTCCAGACGGGTCCGCGGAGTACTTAAACTGAAGTGTTCATAAACTGAAGCATGGGTGTAATTGGTTCTGGAAGTCTGTTCATAAACTGAAGCGTTCATAAACTGAAGCGAACTTTCCCATTGAAAGTAATGAAAAATAAATTAATCCGTTCCAGATGGGTCTGCAGCGTTCATAAACTGAAAATTCATAAACCGAGGTTCCACTGTATATATACCGGTATATATATCACAAAATGGCTGCTGTGGGGTGTGCATGACACAAAATGGCTGCCACGGGTGTGACATAAAGGCTTCGGTGTTGGAGAGGCTGAGCAGGAAGAGTGAACTGTCATTCACAGTGGATTTTTGAGGGGATATTTATGGAGACCTGTTGTGGGTTCCATAGGAGATGCTGGTGGTCACATTGGCAACCGTGGGCACCATGTTGGAAATCTCTGGTCTCCCCTTATAGGCAACAGTTTGTCAGGGTCTCAGACAAGTCTTTCCCAGCCCTACATAAAGTTGATGTGGATTGAACATGGGACTTCCTGCATAAAAAGCACATGCCCCCTCTCTCGCTGAGCTAACATCTCTTCCTTTCCTGGCCAAAGATTGATGGTGGCACAAAGCCCCTAATCTACACCCCGATGTCACTCCTGTCTCCAGCTCAAGATCTTTTGCCAGCTTGAGAACTAATGCTGACGTGGCGCCCTAAAGTACCCTTTTAAGGACCTTTCTGATGTACCAGTCAAAAGCCCTCCCCTCTGGCCCCAGACCCCAGCGTTTCACATCCTCCACCTCTCGGACTGATAAGTATATCTCTTCTCCTTTCTGGCAGAGAGTGTTGAAGCAGAGATGCTGCACACTTATATCAAAGTTGACGCCATGGACAAGCTCATCCTTTCTGTGCGGTTGGCTGTGCTGCTGGCTGTGACCCTCACGGTGCCTGTGGTTCTGTTCCCAGTAAGAGACTGCCTTTTTCATCCCCTGTTGCAGCGTCAAGTGGCTTTCCTCCCCAAAGCACCTGCAGTTAGTTTCTCTGATCTGGCTCCCTTCCTCTCTCGCTGCCATCCCAGCTCAGTGTCAGAAGCGGGACCCGCATTCTGAGGTCAGGGATGAGGCAACTTTTGTCCCTCCAGATGTTGCTGAGCTACAAGTCCCTCCAACTCCAGCTGGTCAGTGCTGATGGGACTTGTCGTTCAGCAACATCCGGAGGGCCAGAAGATTTCAAACATCTGATTTAAAGGTAAAGGTAAAGGGACCCCTGACCGTTAGGTCCAGTTGCGGATGACTCTGGGGTTGCGGCATTCATCTCGCTTTACTGGCCGAGGGAGCCGGCGTACAGCTTCCAGGTCGTGTGGCCAGCATGACGTAAGCTGCTTCTGGCAAACCAGAGCAGTGCATGGAAACGGTACCTATTTATCTACTTGCACTTTGAAGTGTTTTCAAACTGGTAGCTGGGACCGAGCAATGGGAGCTCACCTCATCGCGGGGATTTGAACCGCCAACCTTTTGATTGGCAAGCCCTAGGCTCTGTGGTTTAAGTCACAGCGCCACCCACGCCAGCGCTGTTGGGACTTGTCGTTCAGCAACATCCGGGGGACCAAAAGATTTCAAACATCTGATTTAGGCACTGGCTGAAACCAGGCTTTCCCTGAGAGGTGATCCAGCTATGTCAATCTGCTGATACGATCTGTTGCTCGATAGATGCATTTGTTTTATCAATGTAATTTAACGGTTGAATTGTTGTTTGCTACCATGATGCGTATCTAGGCATTGGCAGTATACAGATTCATATGCAAATAAATAAAAATAAATGTGAGCAGCTATTAAAGCCCCTGCCTTTGAGCAAAGACAACCCAGTGCCCTGTAAAGCCTAACACTGATCCTGGGATAAGGCACGGTAACAGGCTATTTTTGCCATGGCAGAGAGATAAAGCTCCCACCTTGGAGACTTGCATTTGAACAGCGAGTGGCAGAGATCTCTTGCGTATCCCTTAGTGCCTCTTTGCCCAGTGTAGCTCACACTCTCATTCCCACCACCCACCACAGATCCGCAGGGCCATCCAGCAGTTGCTGTTTCACAAAAAGGATTTCAGCTGGGTCCGCCATGTCATCATTGCCTGCTGCCTCCTCGTTATTGTCAACCTTCTTGTCATCTTCGTGCCAAACATCAAGGACATTTTCGGAGTCATTGGTATGTATGACCTGTGCTAGGAAGGCGTAGCAGAGGGGCTGGGCTTCACCTTAACATTCATCACATGATCAGCAACCTCACAAGCAGTTTTTAAAAACTGGATATTGGGTGCCTGGAGGTGAGCAGGGTTTAGCATGCGGCAGTGAGTTTCAGGGTTTGTGGACGGGGAACCTCGCATTTGTGTCTAATGATTTTTTTTATAATAAAAATATCTTTATTGATTAAAAAAATACAAACAATAACAAGAAAAAAGGGGATACAAAAAAGATAACAGAAATAACGTAACTGGCATAAATTGAAATTAATAACATAAATTCAAAATTTAAGCCACCCAACACAAGATAACGCATAACCTGAATTAATTCTAACTATTGGGTAAAATTAAACTATATACATACCAATATATCAAAATAAGTCCCCAAACATAAGTGTAAAATATACCATAACAATTTACTCATCGTAACTTAAAAGCAACTTCCAATTGCTAATGTATCGTTTCCCTTATTATATCATTGTATCTTGCTTTGATTCTTATGATTTAATTTACCAAACTAAATAATTAAATTACTTCTTAATCTCTTAATATCTACATACATCTTCCCATATATTCCCTTAATCCAAACAAATCATTAACTTTGTTTCTATACCTTCTCTTCTAAAATACTCTTCCACATATTTCCATTCGACTTCTAGCTTTTGTTTTTGTCTTGGTGTATTCCTAATTGTGTCTAATGATAACCGCTGTGTGTGTGGATTGTTGGAGCGGGTGGGGAGGGCGATTTTCTTGAGATTGTGCCGGGGAGGGAAGAGTGTCATGTTTTGGAGAGTCTCTTAAAAGATCAACCCTCTGACCTGGAGACTGGAACTCATTCTTTGCTCCTTGCTGTGGTCTGCTCCCTGAGCTGTTTGACTGGCAAGGTGACATGGGAAGCCTTTGGTTCCTTGGCATGGGGGGAATGTGCCTT
Source organism: Zootoca vivipara (assembly GCF_965207765.1). Lineage (NCBI taxonomy): Eukaryota > Metazoa > Chordata > Lepidosauria > Squamata > Lacertidae > Zootoca > Zootoca vivipara. The sequence goes on from NC_142598.1 coordinate 6,201,992, forward strand.
TGAGAGCCTTGGTGCTGCAGAACCTGGTTTAAGGGGCTTCTGTCTGCCAGCCTCTGATTCAGGGATCATTTGATCACCAACATCAGACTCAGAGTCAGGATGTGATGCTGCTTTAGATGTTAACCTAGGATAGCCACATACCCAAGAATATGTTCCCTTTTTTGACTCTTTCCCCCTTCAGGAGCCACGTCGGCCCCCAGCCTCATCTTCATCCTTCCGAGTATCTTCTACATCCGCATTATCCCCAACGAGAAAGAGCCCCTGAGATCCAGATCCAAAATACAGGTACCAGATGCTGGCCGGTGGGTGGGAATGTGAGAGGCCCCATTAGAGGGAAGGGAAAGTGGTTCAGTGCGGTAGGCCAAAGGAAATGGGGGCGGGAGCTCAGTCAAGGATGAGAGGAGCCCATGGGAGGCCAGGTGAAAGTGTAGCTGTTCCAAGCTTTTCTTGGCTGAAAATGCATTTATTTTTACCCTGCTTTTCAGACAGTTCACCTCCATTAAAAGAGAGAGAGAGAGGGAAGCCCTGTCGATGAGTTTGCAAAGATATACAAGGGAAGGGAATAGGAAGAGAGGGAAGAGATTCAAGCTAAGATTGAGCTGAGGTGGCAAGAGAACGGCTTGGGGGTTCTAGGCTGTGAGAGACACCTGTTCACCCATGAAACTTCCAAGCCTAGTATGTTGAAGACATGCAGTTGGTCCGCCACACCTTCTAGCTGCCCATCAAAAATCATTTTAGCAATTGTCAACATAATCACAGCTGGTTTTCAGGTCTCTCTTGAGACTCCTGACACACCGTAGTAAGGCATTGGGGGGGGGGCTTCCCATATAAAAGGTAGAATGGGGCTGAATCCAAGAACTAGCATGGCAAGTGGGATACTCTGTTTTCAAGTAGGGGGGCAGCCCCCTCTTTCCCTCCCCACTTAGACCATGCAACCCCTCCCTCTCTCCCCACCGAAGCTTGCACGGTATTTGGAATTGGGACGGCGGGTATCATGCCTTCTTCCTCTTTGTCCTTCACAGGCCGCCTGCTTTGCTGCCCTCGGCTTCGTTTTCATGGTGATGAGCCTCAGTTTCATCATTCTTGACTGGGTAACGACAGGGAAGAGCAGCGGAGTGGGGCACTAACCCCCTCCGTGTCCCCCCCCCCAAAGACACAGTGGTTCTTACCATGGAGGACCGTTTACTGACAAGAGACGTGCCATCATCCTGTTCACCCTCGCTCATCCTGGAACGGCACCTCCTGTCCATTGCTGTGGGGAAGTGGCGGAAGGCACCCTTCGTCGTCACGACAGCGTAACCTGGAAAGGCGGCGGGGGGGGGGCTTCTATTTGGCCCTTCTGGGCTCTGGGGCCACGAAACAGGTGATTGGAAAGAGGCTACCTGTTGCCACAGAGCTCTCCTCGTTGGTCGGTTTTGGTGCTATGACAACCCGCGTGACCGTTACATGCTTTTGGCTCCTATGGTAGCAGCACAGAGCTCCTGGCCTTCTTTGGCAGTCAGGCTGTGGCCAGCCATTGCTTGTCACAACAAAACTGCACAGAGTTTGGGGTTTATACTTTTTGTGGGGGACGGGGGTGGGTCCAGGATAATAGCGCTCTCTCCTCGCATGCTCTCTGTCTTACTCAGCATTTCGTCATCGGGAGGAAACTCTGGGTGTCCCTCTCTTGTCATTGCAGCAGTGGCGCCCGGCTGTCTCCTGTGTTTTGTTGCCAAGCATGCAACCAGGCTCCTGCTCTTTTTGCTGCCATAGAGGCAGAGCCTCCACCTCACTTCTCTGTCCCTCTGCTTGGTACCAACTATGCCTGCTGTGCCTGGGGGTTTGTAGCCCCAAGTTGGAGTGCCAAAAGCCAACTGTGCCCCTAGTGGACAATCTAATTCAGAGGTCAGCAAACTTTTTCAGCAGGGGGCCGGTCCACTGTCCCTCAGACCTTGTGGGGGGCCGGACTATATTTTGAAAAAAAAATATGAACGAATTCCTATGCCCCACAAATAACCCAGAGATGCATTTTAAATAAAAGGACACATCTACTCATGTAAAAACATGCTGATTCCCGGACCGTCCGCAGGCCGGATTTAGAAGGTGATTGGGCCACATCTGGCCCCCGAGCCTTAGTTTGGAGACCCCTGATCTAATTTATTTGCTAATATTTAATTTGGACCTGGCTACCAGACCAAAGATTACAAAGATAACCACCCTGGTGTTGTCATAGTTCGTGTCAGGGTTTCTGTTTTTTTTTCTGATAGGGCCGAGGTCTGGGGTGTTGAAGCGAGGGAGGGTGGGCAGGCTCTTCCCAGCTCTTAGGTGGATGTGGTGTTTTGAAACAAGGTGTGGAAGGTAGCAGGAGGGAAATGGCTTGGTGGAGTCCCCCCATCTCGTCGCTTAGGAGAAGGTCCTTGTGCTGCCCTGTTGCAGATCCTAAGGCCACCCCAGAAAGATTAATTCTTCTTAATGCTGAAATGCTGCCAGGTTGGTTCTCTTTGGGAAACTCCCTGAGCTTCACTATTGACTCTCCTAACATTAGGCTGAGGCTTCTCTCTTTTGCCCTTTTCAGCCGACTCTTGCTTTTCCGCAGCACAATGCATTACAATTGACACTAATGTACAGCAAGCATAAATAGGTCCAGCTGAAGGACATTCAAGCAAACCAGGGAGAAATGTTTACACTACGGGTACTTCCGTATTAGGCATTTAGTGTGGAACAGCTACACTTTGTTTACGAGCTTTTCATGGCAAATCTACATGATGGCATCGTCAAATTGTCTTCCTCCTGCAATTTTTACCTATGCAACTTCCTTCTGTCTTCTCTCAGACTACAGATTTTTTTAAACAAACGAACTAACTAACAGGATTGAAGGGCAGTCTTTACACTTGCAGATCACCTTAACCCCAATTTTCTATCTGCTATAAAGATGTCACTGTGACCTTTCTGGTCTGTGACATTTTAGCCAGCTGTCAATCTTCTAATTTGCTCCTTCTGCCTATGTTTTTTTTTTAAAAAATTAAAATAGTTACGCAAAAGCACTTAAATGAAAAAAGTACTTTAGTGTTGTTGGTTTTTTAAAAACAAAACCAGACTCCACACACTGTCATTCTCCCTTTTCACATTCAGTGCCATTCGATTTCTTTGGTGTTTTTAATTTAGTTTTTGTCTTACTTTATAACACCGAAGTGATCTTGCAACGACACTGAATTTTTACAAAGCACTTTTACAAAAATGATTCAAAAATCAATTGGAGGCAATTGCTATAAGATGCTATTCTCGGGTGAATTGTTGCTCCCTTTTCTGCATGGTTGTGTTAGGTGTAAAAAGAACATCGTTGCCTGTGCATGCGCAGAAATTGCAATTCCCCCCCCCTCCAAAGCACAGGAAGCCTATTGCAGCTGTGCAGCTTAAAGCAGAAGAGCAGTGCTTGGTCAGTGTTGGGAGCCACCAGCCTGAAAGTCCCTTATGATCCTTCCCCATTCAATGCCATTTCTTCCTTTTCCTGCACCCCTTCCCCCAGCCTGCAATCCTTTCTTCATTTTCTCTTTGAACCCTGTTGAAAAACAACAGCCGAGAGCTGAACTACAGCCTGCTAGAGCCCCGATGTATTTTGCCAGTTGGGTCAGAGCAGTCCCTACAGGGTGGCATGGCCGTTCTCAGGCAGGGCTGTTTTAAAGGCAGCAAATTATCAACTATAGCCTTCATTTCTGCCGCTGTGCCAGAGCGAAAGGGGATCGCGCCCATTGGGTTTTCTGCCCCCCAGCACCAAAGTGCAGTGGACTGTATTACACTTTGGACGTTTAGCGTCAAGGTGAAATGAAGCAGTGAAATGGAAACTGGGGTTCCATCCTCTTCTGTCGAATTCCCTTTGCCCGTCTGGCAAAGAACTGTTCCAGGGCAGTTTTCTGGATCTGGAACCTTCTCCACTTCAGTGTCCTGTCTCTTGTCTTCCATCTCCAGTTATTTTGTCTTTTCCTCCTCATTTGTTCACCCCTTTTTAACACAGATATCAGAAATCATCCTGGCCTCCATGCCAAGGATGCTGCCGTTACCATGGCAACAACGCTTCCTTCCTTTTCCATATATTAATGTTCCTTTGAGTGGCGTTGTGCGAGTGTTGAACTAGTTGTGGCCGTGCCTTGCTATTGCTGGTGGGTGGCAATCTGTGAAGGCTGGTCACTAGCCACAACTGGTAACCACTTTGAATCATGGACTTGAAAGGGATCTCAAAAGATCATAGAATCAGAGTTGGAAGAGACCACAAGGGCCATCCAGTCCAACTGAGGCGGTGACTGAGAAGAGATGTGATAGCCATCATCAACTATCTCAAGGACTGTCACATGGAATAATAGAATCATAGAATCATAGAGTTGGAAGAGACCACAAGGGCCATCCAGTCCAACCCCCTGCCAAGCAGGAAAAACCATCAAAGCATTCTTGACATACGGCTGTCAAGCCTCTGCTTAAAGACCTCCAAAGAAGGAGACTTCACCCCACTTCTTGGCAGCAAATTCCACTGCCGAACAGCTCTTACTGTCAGGAAGTTCTTCCTAATGTTTAGGTGGAATCTTGTTTCTTGTAGTTTGAATCCATTGCTCCGTGTTCCATCTATGGATGATGGAACTAATTCATGCCTTCCAAATACTTGAAGGTGGCTAGGAGATCACCTTCTATGGACTGCCGAGATGGTGGTCACCATACCTCAGGGGTGGCAAACCAGACATTGCTGGACTGCAACTCCCGTCATTCCTGATAGTTGCCCTTACTGACTGGAGTAGATAAGAGTTGGGGACAGATACCCCCACCCCAAGCCTATCATCACATGCTCCCAAGCGGGATTTGAAAATAGTACATGATAATAAGGGACCCAGGTGGCGCTGTGGGCTAAACCACTGAGCCTAGGGCTTGCTGATCAGAAGGTTGGCTGTTCGAATCCCTGTGACGGGGTGAGCTCCCATTGCTCGGTCCCAGCTCCTGCCAACCTAGCAGTTTGAAAGCATGTCAAAGTGCAAGTAGATAAATAGGAACCACTACAGCGGGAAGGTAAACGGCGTTTCCGTGTGCTGCTCTGGTTCGCCAGAAGCGGCTTTGTCATGCTGGCCACATGACCTGGAAGCTATACGCCGGCTCCCTCGGCCAATAATGCGAGATGAGCGTGCAACCCCAGAGTCGGTCACGACTGGACCTAATGGTCAGGGGTCCCTTTACCTTTACATGATGATAAATCTCCCCTTGACCATGTTTCCTCTATCATCAATAATAAGCCATTAATAACATATATATATAAAACCAATGCTTTAGATGCATTAAACTTTATCTGCTTCTTTTACCTGTCTCCATTAACTTAACGACAATCTTGGGAGCTCAATATTTTCTATTTTCTTTTTCCTGCTAGCTTTTCTTCTTTGGACAGATTGGGAACTGAGATCCTTGGTGGCTTAGTTTAATGGTCTTGACTCATTTTCTTTCTTTCTTTCGTAAATCTTATTTATTGATTTTGCACACACAAAAACCAAGAAAAAAGCAAAACAAAAAAAGACCATAAATTATCCATTGATTTCCCATCCTCCTCTTCCATGGTTTCAATATTTACCTTTAGATGCTGTATATTTCGCATATACTATTCAGTGCATACATTTTAACCTATTTATATCAAAAATTTACGCTGATGCTCATATTTCAAGTCCTGCTCGCGTTTTCATCTCGCTATAATAGTTCTTTAAATGCTCAATAAAAGGTCTCCAGTCCTCAAGGAATATTCCATCATTTTGGTCTCTAATCTTTGCTGTTAATCTTGCCAGTTCTGCATGTGTTTTCAAAAGCCAATCTTCTTTTGTTGGAACCTTTCCTTCTTTCTATCTTTGGTCTTTGGGCATACAATATTCATGCTGCTGTTGTTATATACATAAAGTTAGCCAATTCTTTTGATACATCGTTATTTATAATTCCTAAAAGAAAAGCTTTGGGTTTCTTGGGAAACCATCAACTTGAACATCTTTTTAATCTTATTATATATCATTTCTCAATAGTCTTGACTCAGTTTCATTGGAGTTGTGCAGATACCATGACGTGTAATTCCCATAGCTGCCAAGTTATCCCTTTTTTACAGGGATTTTCCCTTATGCTGAATAGGCTTCCTCGCGAGAAAAGTGAAAACTTGGCAGCTATGGTAATTCCTGCTGCTATAGTTTAGGTAATTTGGGGAGGGGGGGGGCTTTTTAAGAATCACAAGAGTTGCAGAAGGCTTTCTCATTCAATCCTCTGCTCAGTGTAGGAAATCCAGAGATCTAGAACAACTCTCAACAGATGACTGTCTCTGCTTGAAGGCTTCCAGCCAGAGAGCCTGCCCCATTGGTTCCATTGCCAAAGTGATTTTGCTGCCAAAAGGTTTTTCCTAATGTTAATCCAAAATCTACCCTCCTGTAACTTAAACCCCTGGTATCTAGTCCTGTTCTTTAGGACTTCAGTCTTTGTCCTATCCATAGCTGCCAAGTCTCCCGTATTCCCCAGAAAACCCCCATTTTTCCAGCTGTCCCCAGCCGAAAAAACGGATTTTTTTGTTTTTTCCTGGTTTATTCTGGCGCGGTGGCCATTTTGGAACTGGGCGGAGCATGCTCAGAAGTGACTTTTGATGCTGCTCTGCCCAGCTCCAAAATGGCTGCAGCACGACTTCTGGTGCGACGGCCATTTTGGAACTGGGCACAGCAGCATCGAAAGTCACTTCTGAGCATGCTCCGCCCAGTTCCAAAATGGCGGCAGCGCTACTTCCGGTATGCTACTTCCGGTCCGGTCCCTTATTTTTCAGAGAGGAACTTGGCAGGTATGGTCCTATCCCTGTGAGCATAGCGTGTATGCCCAAGTTGTTACTTACTAGTCGCACATGGCACCATCAATGTGCTTGGCGTAACTTAAGCAAGAATAATAATAAAAATAGGTCCCTGCCACAAAGAGCTTGCAAATACAAAATTTAGATTAAATTGGAAATGGTTAAGCTAGAAATATTAGGGTTCCTACGCCTTGTGGAAGGAGGAGTTTTAAATCAGAGGCTTCTTGCATACTCAGATGTTATCTGAGTATGTTATCAGCTATATCTGCCAAAATACCTACACAACTTTTTTAAAAAGTACAGTAGTACCTCAGGTTACAAACGCTTCAGGTTACAAACGCCTCAGGTTACGGACTCCGCTAGCTTGGAAGTAGTACCTCGGGTTAAGAACTTTACCTCAGGATGAGAACGGAAATCGCACGGCGGCAGCAGGAGGCCCCATTAGCTAAAGTGGTACCTCAGCTTAAGAACAGTTTCAGGTTAAGAAGGGACCTCCGGAGCGAATTAAGTTCTAAACCAGAGGTACCACTGTACAAGAACCCTAATAGTGAAGGACTGGCCATTCCCAGGTTAACAGTGTAGTCCTATGCATGTGAAGTAAGCTTCATTTAGTTCTAAGGGGCATACTACTAAGTATGGTTGCATAAGATTGCACATAAACTGCTTTCCAGATCTGAAACAGCCCACAACTCTGTGATCCACCTGCAAAGGGTCCCTGGGGGTCAGAGCTTCTAAGCAGAAGTATAATTATCACGGATCTTCTCATACAGCAATAAGAATTGTCCATTCCTGTGGGCATCCTACCGTCATATTCCATTTTACCTCCACCACAATATACTTTTATTTGGGACAGTCTTTAGCAAATGGGTGTTCTGTCGAGAGGTTTTCTTCTGAGTTTGCCTTCCGGTTTGTGCTGTTGTCGCTTCCTTTGTGCACAGCTTGCCTCTGTCTACCCAGAGCCCCCCTCCATATTGGTGTTTTATTGCAGGTGTGTTCTGCTGCATGCTCTTGACACGGTAATGGATTAATGGTGGGTTTTTCCTGCTTTTGTTTCTTACGTGACACTTGCCCAGTGCGACCACATTTTTGCTACAAATAACCTATAACACATCAGTTGTGGTATAAACAGTTGTGGGATTTCAGCAGGAAGTTACAGGATGCTCGCTGATTGGAAATGAAGCAGCGTGACCACCCCAAAACGTTTTCAGGCACACACAGTATTGATTCTGTACGACCACAAATAATCATGAATGTGCAATCAAAAGGATGCCTTCGGGCAGGCTAAGTTGTATGTAATGTTCCTATCAGATGACCTCAACATGTGGACCTGTTTAACAGAAATTTGATCTACTACATGCATGTTTGCTAGTATGTATACCGAGCTTTGGAATTCTGAAATTGTACAGCGTTTGGGAGCTATGGAAATGCACACTTTGAAACGAAGATTTCCACACAAGTGGCGTCCTCTCCTGAAACCACTCGAGGAGGAGCTACTTGTCCACACAACACAGTCTACCTGGTTTCATCAGACATATATTGCGGAACAGATCCTGCATCGCTTCAAAAGCCATTCCACTGCTACTTCTAGGTGCCCAGTGGTGGACCTAGAGGCCTCCTGAAACCCATGTCTCTCTGCACCCAAGGAGTGCTTGTATATTTTGCCCTTGAGGTGCTCACCATCCCATTGCTGAGTCCACCGGATGGTCATTTTGAAACACCAGAGGAGATAAGAAGCATATTACAGTTGTCTAGATCAGTGGTTTTCAACCAGTGTGCCGTGGTACTCTGGGGTGCCTTGAATGGTGGTCGGGGTGCCATGGGCAACGCTAGTCTCCGTCGCTCTTTCCTTCCCTCCCTCTTCTGATGCCCTTTCATGTCTCTGCCTCCCAAAGGCTTGCACAGCTGTTTGTTGCAGCAGCTCTGGCTGCAAGCTCCCCAGGCGAATGGTGCCTCTAGAGCTGGCCAGGGGGTGCTGGTTGCTAGGAGCTAAGGCAACCTTGGAGTATGCAAGCAAGCGGGCGAGGGAGCCCAGCCATTCAGTCCACCAGATCTTGCTGTTGGGAATGGGCAAGAGAAATGGGAGGCCTGGCAGGCAGTGGCTGCGCTGGCCTTCCTTGTGCTTGCTGTGCGAAAGGCCGGCATGGGAGCTGAATGCCTGGTGCTGAGGGGAGCCTTTCCACCTTGCAGGCTGCTGCTACCATTGATGCTTCCCAAGGTAAGGTGCTGGTCTCATGTTCACCTTTGGCTAGTCTCTGTTGAGCCTCTAAGGCTGGGGACAACCTCTTCCCAGGCCCCTGTGGGGCAGTGTGAGGAGGCACCTCTCTTTGGGCAGATGGGGCAGCCCAGAGGACTCCCGGGGAGAGGAGAGGGGGCTGAGGGAACCCTCCACAAAGGAGGGTATTCGAAAAAGGGTGAGAGGCTGCCAGCTCTGCAGGGAAGGGGTGACCTAACTGGGCTCCTGAGCCCCACAGGGGTGCCGCAGAAAGAATGGAGTTGGTCAAGGGAGCCATGGACTCAAAAAGGTTGAAAATCTCTGGCCTAGATAGTAGCTGCTGCCTTCTTCCAGATCTAGTTAGACTGGGACCAGAAGCAAGGAGAATGCTAGATAGGGCACCTGGCTGAGAGCACCCACCTCTACTGAGCCAATCACCCGACTGGAGGGTCCATTCCTACAATTGATGGGATAGGCCTCCCTCTCTCACACACACTACCTGTTCAGATCCCCACCTTTATTTTTCTCCCCGGCTTCATAGGTATATCTCGCTACAAACGCATCTTCCCCACTCGTGTCCAGGTGGCCTGTAACTTTCTGTCCTTCCCTCTCTCCCTTCTCCCCATGTCTGAAAATCTCTGGAACCTTTTTAACGTAGACTCAAGGGCTCTATTTCTGCTTGGGGGGTAGGGGAGGGGTTGGGATTCAAGGGAGGAGGGAACACAAATTCAAAATGTGAAATGGATGTAAGGACACAGTATTTGTATAATTTTGGAATGCAATAAAGAATGACTGACTTTCCATTGAGGCAGTCTGAATGCTTTTACGTATGTGGTTTTTTGTTGTTGTTTTTTAAACAGTTTACATACCTTCCAAAATAGTTTTTCAAACTTTTGTACATGTGCGCACATGTAATTTATACTTGCACGCAAGCATATTCGCTCATACTTCCATTGTGAATCAACAAAGGAGGCAGGGGGGAAGAGTACATTGTTTTTTGCCATCTTTCATATTTTAATATCGGAATTTGTATTACAGTGGTGCCTCGCTTAACGAATTATTGTATTACAGTGGTGCCTTCGCTTAACGAAATTTCCGCTTAACGAAAGGTTTTTTCTAGCAGAGGTTGCCTCGCTAGACAAATTCGTTTTATGAAAAATTTGTCTAGCGAATCGCGGTTTCCCATAGGAATGCATTGAAATTCAATTAATGCGTTCCTATGGGCAAAAAAAAAAATTAAAAAAATTCAATGCATTCCTATGGGATTCGCTAGATGAATTTTTCATTATAAGAAAAGACCCATGGAACGAATTAAATTCGTCTAGCGAGGCACCACTGTATTTCTTTTATTTTTAAATATTTCTGCACTGCTTTTCTAGGCGAATGCCCATCCAAAGTGGTTTACCTCAGTCAAAACTGCAATTATGATGATGATGATGATGTGTGTACACCCACCATTACAGAACACGTATGGAATAAGACCTACCTAGCCTCTATTTAGCAAAAGGAACAAAAATGACTCAGGGGAAGGCCAACTGAAACAAGTCTTTTAAGGCCTTCTGACCCTGAAGTGTAGCCCTCAGCCACAGTTCTACTGAGTTCCAAGTCTGTGGGGCCACCATGGAGAAGACCCCCCCCCAATGGTCACCCAGCTCCTGGATCTAAGGGGATGGCCATTCCAAGAGTACAGCATGGTACAGGTGCAAATGCAGGTGGGCACATAAATAGCTCAAACGATTGAGGGCTTCAGAGGTTAAGACCAGCAATTTAAATAGAACGGTGCAGGGGTGGGGCATCTCAGGTGCTCAGGGGTCAAAAGTGCCCCTTGAGACTCTTCCCAGGCCACATCCTTGATAAGCCTGGCTTCTTTTCATCCTTGAGTGTTTCTCCCTGGCTGCAGATGTGGTGCCATGATTCTCAGTTGCCTGGATGAAGGTCAGGTGTGAGTGCCTCTCTTCCTACTCCTAAAAGTTTGTCCGAATGGGTGTGTGTGCTGTAAATGAACACAGTCTGGGTCACAGCCTTCATCTTTACCAGTTATTATTATTATTATTATTATTATTATTATTATTATTATTATTATTAAACCTGGCCCATCTGGCTGAGTTTCCCCAGCCACTCTGGGCAGCTCCCAATCTAGTGTTAAAAACAATACAGCATTAAATATTTAAAACTTCCCTAAACAGGGCTGCCTTCAGATGTCTCTTAAAAATAGGATAGCTGCTTATTTCCTTGACATCTGATGGGAGGGTGTTCCACAGGGCGGGCTCCACTACCGAGAAGGCCCTCTGTCTGGTTCCCTGTAACCTCACTTCTCGCAATGAGGGAACCGCCAGAAGGCCCTCGGAGCTGGATCTCAGTGTCTGGGTTGAACAATAGGGGTGGAGACGCTCCTTCAGGTATACAGGACCGAGGCTGTTTAGGGGTTTAAAGGTCAGCACCAACACTTTGAATTATGCTTGGAAACGTATTGGGAGCCAATGCAGATCTCTCAAGACCGGTGTTACATGGTCCCGGTGGCCACTCCCAGTCACTAGTCTAGCTGCCACATTCTGGATTAATTGCAGTTTCCGGGTCACCTTCGAAGGTAGCCCCACATAGAGCACATTGCAGTAGTCCAAGCGGGAGATAACTAGAGCATGCACCACTTCTGGTGAGACAGTCTGCGGGCAGGTAGGGTCTCAGCCTGTGTACCAGATGGAGCTGGTGGACAGCCGCCCTGGACACAGAATTAACCAGTGCCTCCATGGACAGCTGTGAGTCCAAAATGACTCCCAGGCTGCGTACCTGGTCCTTCAGGGGCACAGTTACCCCATTCAGGATCAGGAAGTCCCCCCACCCACCCCCTGTCCCCCCAAAACAGTACTTCTGTCTTGTCAGGATTTAACCTCAATCTGTTAGCCGCCATCCATCCTCCAACCGCCTCCAGGCACTCACACAGGACCTTCACTGGTTCTGATTTAAAAGAGAGGTAGAGCTGGATATCGTCTGCATACGGATAAACATCCAGCCCAACCCCCCTGATGATCTCTCCCAGCGGCTTCATATAGATATTAAAAAGCATGGGGGAGAGGACGGAACCCTGAGGCACCCCACATGTGAGAGCCCAGGGGTCCGAACACTACGGCCCAGGAGGAAGGAGTGGAACCACTATATAGCAGTGCCCCCAGCTCCTCTAGACGGTCCAGAAGGATGTCATGGTCAATGGTATCAAAGGCCACTGAGAGATCCAGCAGAACTAGGAAACAGCTTACACCTTTGTCGCTAGCCCGCTGGAGATCATCGACCAGCGCGACCAAGGCAGTTTCAGTCCCATGATGAGGCCTGAATCTCAATTGGAAGGGATCCAAATGGTCTGCATCCTCTAGGCGTGCCTGGAGTTGTTCAGCAACCACCCGCTCAATCACCTTGCCCAAGAATGTAAGATTTCAGACTGGGCTTTGCTTCTTTATTTGTGCCTCAATCTTGTTGGGTATCTTTGGGCAGGCCCTCTCAAGAGGTTCAAGGAGACCCAAGCCACCTCCTGCTCTTGAGGGCCATAGCCATAGTGATAATAAAAAAGGAACAGGAAAACAAGGCACTGAAAGAGAAAAAGAAGGAAATCGCTTGATTTTTTTAAATTATCATTTAGTAAACTCTTCTCTAGTCTTTTGCTGGGCCAATGCACTAATGCGCAGCTCTTGGGCGAATTCGTTTTGTCACGTTTTGCTCCGATGCACGTATCTGGGCTTCCGGGGCCCTCCTCTGACTGGCCCTGCGGCTGGGCCTTGGCAGCCAGATGGGGAACCCAGCTAAGTGTGTGTGCATGCGTGTGACCCGGTGGTTTCTGAGCTTCCTGTTGAAAAGCCCTTGCAACGCGGAAGTTTGCTCTGGGTGTGATCGGAGCGCACAGAGCTCTGAGGCATCTTGACAGGGCCAGGATGAGCCGGAGGTCCAAGCCAGCAGCCCGGACACAGCAGGAGAACATGTCCTCCTCCCTCCTTGAGGACCACGAGAACCAGCAGGTCTTTGAACTGTTGGGCAGAAAGTGCACGGTAATCCTGTTATCATTTCACAGGGGCGGAAGGGCCTTGGAAGCCGAAGCCAGAACTTCCTGAGAGTCGAGGGCAGGGAGGAGCCTGCCACAAGGATGGCAGGTGGTTGTGAACAGGGATTTAACGGCCGCATTGGGGGGGGATTCAAGTGGTACAATGCAGAGGACCCCTGAGTTTGGTTCGGAGCAGGCGGCCTGGGGCCAGTCCCTCTCAACTTGACTTCCCTGCCTGCATTAGCTTGAGGATAAATGAGAAAACGCTAGAAAATTATGACAAACAGTAAGAGAGCAGATAAGAAGTGGAGTGGTGGGTGTTAGGGGAGGGGGTAGTACCTCTGGGGGGAGACGCCATCATCCCACGAACGCCCACTTCACAGTTTCAGTCTGTGGAACCAGCTCTGTTCCAGGTGCCACGTAATACTAACTCCGTATTTGTAAGAAATCGGTATTTTCGTGTGGCAGCACCCACACTTCGGAACTCCCTGCCTATTGATGCACACTTAAATTGGTAACCGACTCGCATTGTTTTGGAAATAAGAAGATGCCCCAGTCTGGGTGGTTTAAAACCAGCAGGTGGCAATGCTCTAGGGTTGGGTTGCTCAACGAAAGCCTGATTTCTCTTTCACCTTCCGTGTAGAAGAAACTGGAGGTATCGCTATGAAGCAATCACTTGATTTGTCAAGTGAGAATGCTGCAGGTCGTCGTTTGCAGGCTGCCTTGTCTGCAGGAAATGGGGGAAGAAAAGCACTTCCTCCAGAGGCCCAGTGTGGTGGTTTGGGGAGTGATGACATCCAGACAGTCCCAGCATACAGTCATAAGCACTTTCAGAATTGACCCTTTCACCTGGTTCAAAAATACTGGACCAAAACGTGAAAGGGAATATCCTTAGTCACAAACAGGTATGTGGCCTGTAGTGACAAGATAACATATCACTTAATTTGAGATATACAGCATACAACACACTCCTCCTAGCCACTCCAAGCCAGGGGGGGAGAGGCGTGATTTCGGCTGCTCCCTGGGCCAGCACCCTTGGCAGAGAACAATCTTCAAGGTACTGTATGTCCCTGGATGGTGTCTGTCCGTGATAAATGGTGGAGCTTGGGAAAAAATCCCAGTCTGGAAAAAGAATGCAAGGATTTATGGGGAAGCTGGACAGAAAAATCCTCACAGAAACATAGGCTTTGTGGCAAATCTCGCTTGAAAACGTTTCAGAGGCTGTTGGAAAAGATCTGGACTATGTTGGACTAAAAGGATTGGAAAGAACTTGGAACTTTGATTAGAATGACAGCAATTATCGATATTCAGAACCCTCAGAATTTGAAGCATGGGGAAGCAAACATTTTTTATAATTTGGCATAATATTTGGTTTAATAGATATATATTTGTATAATTTGGAATAATTGGTTTGATATGATTGATTTGTAAGTGAAAATCTAATAAAAATTGATTTAAAAAACAACAACAAGGTATGTCCCTGGATGAGGCTGATGGGAAGTGGAGTCACAATGAAAGGTTCACAGGCATGGGCGTGGGCAGGTGGGGGCAGCTGTCCCCCCCTGAATCCTAAAAAATCTTTGAAAATCATTAAAAATACTCAATTAACTGAGGTTCTGCCCCCCCCCAAAGCCTGCCCCCTGTAACATCCTCTTTTGGGGTTAATTTCTACCCATAATCTCCCCCCAAAAAAGCTCAGCAGTGTTTGCCGTCCCCAAAAAAAATCCTGCCTCTGCCTCTGTTAACAGGCTCCCATTTCATGGCTCCTCCATGGTTTGAATCCAGTTGAGACCTGCCCTTATATTGAAACAGGGGTCCTGGCCTCCTTGATTCCAAAATATAATACTTCCACAAAACACAACTTGGATCCTGGGAGAAGTTAATTTTAATAAGTTACTGGAATGACAGTTGGTTGCCTCCTTCTCCCACTCCTTCTCAAAGCCCTATAACCGCACCGCTCACAGTGCCCTAAATCTGCTCCTGATCCCTGATCCTGGGTAGGAAATTGCAGGAGGTGTGAGATTCTTACAGTGCCTGGGCATGGCATCCTTGGCACAGGTAGATCATTAACATGCATTTGCGTTTTTCCCGCTAGACCATGGTCACAACTGTGGCCCAACTCTTCCTGGCCTTGCCTCAAGGCAGCAGAAGCTGGTCCAAGCAAGGCTGTGGGGTCCTGTGCTTCGTGAAGGATAACCCCAGACGTTCCTACTTCATGCGCTTCTATGATTTGAAGGTACCAATTCCCTGGCTCCATTGTGACCTTGCCCTTCATCCGATCCCCCTTCCAGGTGTGGGCACCTGGACCTCATTCATGAGAATAAAATGATGTCAAGTCCGCAGAGCCTCTCCTCTTCCCGGAGGGAGAGGTGTTGTAAGCGGGAACCGCTGCCCGCGCTCGCAGGGGGCGTAACTGAGTCCTGTGCCCGCATCATGCCCACCAGCCAGCCAATATGGCTGGGTAGGGGCATGGTTTAGCCGTATGTGAATGACTGCGGGCACACAGACTCTCCCTTCTTGTTCCTGGCTTCCTCGGCTCACCTGCCCTCCCTCCCTTTAGGTTTTTGCTTCATTTCTTGACCTTGCTATGGACTTTGGTTGGTCGCCTTGGTTGTCTAAGGGGCCTGGTAGGAATTTTTTTCCACTTGGCAGATTAGCACCAGCCACTTGATTTTTCGCCAACCTCGTAGCAAATTGTCACAACTTCGTAGGGTTTGGTGATTAGGCATTGGAAAATGTGTTGTGTGTCAGAGGGGAGGTTGTGGCCATCACCTACCCCTCCCCTTGAAGGGTATTCTGTTAAAGGAATCCAGCAGTCGTGGTTCCTGTCTGATGCCAAGCTTCCAGTTTTTATTACTATTAAAGGTTTTCTTGGTTTACAAAGATATGCGCAATGTCTCTTATAACATTTTTACAAATCAGTTTCATTTGTTGAGACATTGGGAAGAAAAGGGGAAGAGAGGTAGATGGGGGAGAGGGTGGGGTCGGGTGACGATGTTTCTATTTAGCTTAATATGTGTGGGGTTTTTTTTTGTCAGCGTCGCTTGTGTAGGTTCTCTGCTTTTCTCTTGTGCTCCTTTGATGGTGAGAGATGTTGGGGTTGGCCTAGGATATGGTTGTTCCTTTGTGGTTGGCTGTGGTGGTCTTTGTTTTGTGTGTGAGTGGGATGGGTGAGTGTTTTGAATAAGGTTAGCCATAATGATTTGTATGCTGTTGGTGGATTTTTGTCATTGTCTTGTTGGGCTTTGTATGTGATAAAGGGGAACCATCTTCTTCTATTTATCCCCGTGTCAGTTTCAACTTATTGGTTCATTTTTCTAGTAAGGCTGTTTTCCATACTGTTTGGTACCATTGGTCCATGTTTACTTCTGACAGGTCTTTCCACTGTCTGGTTATGGTGTTTCTGGTTGGTGAGAGTAAGTGGGTTATGAGTTCTTTGTGATGCAGGTGGGCATTATTGTCTTGGAAGATGTTTAGCAAGGCCAATTCTCCCATGTTTTACATATTTCTCTTATGGTTGTTGATTTGCATCAACAAGCCACCTTCTCTTTGGTATTGTCAAGATCTGTTTAAAAAAACACCAAAAAACAAGCTCCCCCTACAGGTTGTTAAAGAAGGGGCGCAGGTGGCACTGTGGGTTAAACCACAGAGCCTAGGGCTTGCTGATCAGAAGGTCGGCGGTTTGAATCCCTGCGACGGGGTGAGCTCCCGTTGCTCGGTGCCAGCTCCTGCCAACCTAGCAGTTCGAAAGCACACCAAAAAGTGCAAGTAGATAAATAGGAACCGCTACAGCGGGAAGGTAAACAGCATTTTCGTGTGCTGCTCTGGTACGCCAGAAGTGGCTTAGTAATGCTGGCCACATGACCTGGAAGCTGTAGGCCGGCTCCCTCGGCCAATAATGCGAGATGAGCGCGCAACCCCAGAGTCGGTCACGACTAGACCTAATGGTCAGGGGTCCCTTTACCCGTTACCTTACAGGTTGTTAACCCTTGTGTGACTCCCTGCAGAGCAGGCAGGAGTCAAGTATAGTCTGTTTGATCCAATGCCTACCGTAAGCGAGGCATCCCCAAACTGCGGCCCTCCAGATGTTTTGGCCTACAACTCCCATGATCCCTAGCTAACAGGACCAGTGGTCAGGGATGATGGGAATTGTAGTCCAAAAAAATCTGGAGGGCCGACGTTTGGAGATGCCTGGCCTAAGCCAATACCACTCACATCCTGTAACCAATAAAGTTATGGCCTTTTTTAAGCCCATTAACCTAAAATACTTGTGTCCATGTGTCTTATTTTATCTCCAAGTGGAGGCAGGGCCTTGACTCACAACAAATGCTACTGAGGAAAGAAGGTTTAGCCACAAGCCCAGGTCTGAATGGTACAGGCACAGGAGTGAAAGAAGACTAGGGGAGACATTTGATTCAGTTTTTATTTAAAGGCCAACCTACTGTACCTAATTCACACCTTCTGGAACAAGACACCAAACAAACTATAGCTAGCCTTCCAAATTCACACCTTCAGGTGAAACTCGGAAAATTAGAATATTGTCCAAAAGTGCATTTATTTCAGTAATGCCACTTATTGTTTTTATTTTTATTTTTACAAATGCTTTCATTTGGAAATCCACAGTAATAAAACAAATAGTTACAATAATACAAAAATAAACAAAAATTAACATCACTATTACATTTCATTAATTACATTCCATTTATAATTGACCCGTCTAATGACAAATAATTACAATTACAAAAAATAAAGGCTTGACATATCTTGCTTTGCATGTCATGCATCTATCTCATATATTGGTTTCACCTTTTAAGTTGTGTTACTGAAATAAATGCACTTTTCGATGATATTCTAATTTTTCGAGTTTCACCTTTATTTGAATTTGTCAATGCATTTCTCCAGCCCAATAATGTATACAAAAATGCACATACTGGGGTAAAGGAGGCATAAAAATGTATATATTGGTGGAAATTATGTACAAAAATGCATCATATTAAGGGGAATTGCTTTCTCTGTCCCTTCTCTGCTCCTTTGTTACAGGATAGGAAGATGACCTGGGAGCAAGAATTGTGCAGCCAGCTGGTCTACTTGGCTCCCACCTCTTATTTCCACACCTTTTCAGGAGATGTGAGTATTGACTCATAGAATCATAGAATTGCAGAGTTGGAAGGGACCCTGCGGGTCATCCAGTCCAACCCCCTGGCAAGGCAGGATTCTCAACTAGATTATATATGACAGGTGGCCATCCAATCTCTGTTTAAAAGCCTCCAAGGAAGGAGAAGACCACCACCTTCTCATGGGAGTCTGTTCCACCACCCAACTGCTCTTACTGCCAGAAAGTTCCTCCTGATGTTTAGTCAGAATCTCCTTTCTTGTAATTTGAGGCCATTGGCTCAGGTCCTAACCTCTGGAGCAGGAGAAAGCAAGCCTGCTCCATGTGGCATCTCTTTAGATAATTGAAAATGTGGGTGTGTGAAGATGTGCATATACAGTATGTGTAGGCAGTGCTTTTTTTCTTTAAAAAAATGTTTAGGGGTACTCTCATTTTGACTCAAGAAAATAACCATTTTATAGTTCAAATCGGGGGAAATAAATACAGTAAATGGACAAAAGTACAAAGAGTCACAAAATGTTTAGGGGGATGTGTACCCCTGCGTACCCCCATAAAAACACTGTGTGTAGGATTCCTAAAATGTCCTGTGACTCTGCTGGACGGAAAGGCCAGAGGCTGAAGAGAAGAAGCACAAGCACATCAGAAAAAAACAAAGCAGGCATTTTTATTCACACATTCTACTGTGTTGTATGCAAGAAAATCTAGCATGTGGAGATGAAAGCGTTTCCCGCTTTGTTGCTTTTCATTAAAGTCACAATACAATTTCAAATGTACATCTCTTGTTGTTGTTTTTTAACTAAGCCTTCGAAATATAAAAGTTATTCAATTATATTTTAACAGATAAATAAATGTAAACTTGGGGAAACTCCAGCTCCCTTTTTCGGATGTGTGACAGTTTTGTCGAAGGAGCTGGAGTCATATAGAGTTGTTTCCATGGGAGTGGCCATGGTCCCATACCCCAGAGGTTTTGACTTGGGATTGCTTTCAGGAGTGCAACGTGGGGCTCAACTTTGCCGATGAGAATGAGGCATACAACTTTCAACAAATGGTGGAAGAGAAGATTCAGAAGAGGAACCAGAGAATGGGTAGGTGCCATGCCTCTTTCAAAATGGCGGCTGTAAGAAAATATTCCTGCAGGGTTTGCAACTCGGGGGCAAATCATACACTACAAACAAATGGAGAAAAAGTGGCTGCTTTTTCTGATGCAAAGCGGTTTGGGGAGGGGCGCTTCTTTGAGCAACAAGTGGTGGCTTAGCCCTTTCCCTGCCAGCCATTTTCCCATGCTAAATTGACACCTCACCCCCCATAAAATTACATGTAAAACAGCAATAAACATTCAGATAAATGTTTCTGAATATGTTAACAAAGTTGTGTCAGTGTGTATATACCAAGAGGGATGCCAACTTTTTATAGGATTTGGTAGCAGGAGCAGCAGGGACAAGGGTGAAGAAGAGAGAATGTAGGCTGGTGTACGACTGAGGTAAACAGGTGGGGGACGTGAATAAGAGACATGCTGGCATGCAGCGTTTAGGTGTTTCATCCCCTGAACTCTAGTCTAGACATGGCATGCAAACTTGTTGCCCCAACCATGAGGGCTAGGAATAGAAACTCAGTGAATTTCTCAATAATTCAACATTTTCACAAACTACCAAATTCCACCCACGTGGAGCTGAAGAGTGGGCATCCCTCTCTCTCTATATATATACACAGTGGTACCTCAGTTTACGAACTTAATCTGTTCCGGAAGTTCGTTCTTAAACTGAAACCGTTCTTAAACCGAGGCGCGCTTTCCCTAATGAGTCCTCCCGCCACCGGTGCCCTTCCACTGTTCGGATTCTGTTCGTAGACCGAGGTAAAGTTCTCAAACCGGGACACTATTTCCGGTTTTGCGGAGTTTGCAAACTGAATCGTTCTTAAACTGGACTGTTCTTAAACCGAGGTACCCCCCCTCTGCGCGCGCGCGCACACACACACACACACACACGAGTGAGAGGCTCCTTCAGCACAATGAACCCCTCTGCTGATTCCATCTAGGAGGGGCCAGATTCTTCCAGGTACCCCTGAAGCATGGCAGAACCCTTTGTCTCCTCTTTATAAACCTCTTCCTGTTTTATAGATAGACAGCCGCCGCCACCGCCACCTCCAGTCAATGAAGGTATGTATCTGCCCTGCCCACATAGGTAAAGGTAAAGGGACCCCTGACCATTAGGTCCAGTCGTGACCAACTCTGGGGTGGCGGCGCTCATCTCGCATTATTGGCCGAGGGAGCCGGCATACAGCTTCCAGGTCATGTGGCCAGCATGACAAAGCCGCTTCTGGCGAACCAGAGCAGCACACAGAAATGCCGTTTACCTTCCCGCTGTAGCGGTTCCTATTTATCTACTTGCATTTTGACGTGCTTTCGAACTGCTAGGTTGGCAGGAGCTGGGACCGAGCAACGGGAGCTCACCCCGTCACAGGGATTCGAACCGCCGACCTTCTGATCAGCAAGCCCTAGGCTCAGTGGTTTAACCCACAGCGCCACCTGGGTCCCGCCCTGCCCACATATCCCTATAGAGTGGTACCTCTACTTACGAATTTAATGCGTTCCAAACGCACATTTGTAAGTAGAAAAAATTTGTAAGTCGAATCCCATAGTAATGCATTGGGAGAAAAAATTCGTAAGTAGAAAAAATCCTATCTAAAAATTCGTAAGTAGAAAAAATCCTATCTAAACCGCATCCAAGATGGCGGATGGAGCTCCATTTGTAAGTAGAAACATTTGTACGTAGAGTTATTCGTAAGTAGAGGTACCACTGTACTATTTTGTGTATGGTCGGAGCAGGGGCAATGGTGCTTTTTCTGTAAAGGACTACATTCCTTTCAGAATAATCTGTCAGTGGGTGCATGCCAGCTGTGGGTGGGGGTCCAAAACCAGAGCCAGAAGCAGACACATCCACCTCCTTTCTCATTCTCTATCTCTTTCTACCGCACACTTTTCTCCCTCTCTTTATCATACCTCCTTTTCTCTCCCCGCTATTTCCCCCCCCCTGCCCTGTAGGTTGCCAGAGGAGGGGGTAGATTTCTCTTACCAGAAGCCTCACTTATCACTTACAGGGAGCTTTTAAAATAAGACTGGGGGCCACAAGTTACTCGCACCTGAGGTGAACTATTAATGCAGGGGAAGAGCCCTTGATAATCATAATTTGTCAGTAAACTGTGCTGGTTGAGGGCTCCCCCTAGTTGCCAGAGAGGAGTGGGAAAGTATTGCTGTAAAGTAGTGGTGGCGAACCTATGACACGCATGCCAGACGTGACACGCAGAGCCCTCACTGCTGGCACGCGCCCCCATCGGCCCATTCGCGCTGTTGTTGTTGTTGTTGTTTGCCCCATTTGTTCTCCTCATGCTACAGCTTGTCCTGTCCCCATTGTGTCCACTGTTAAAACCCGGATCTTTTTTTTTTGTTTTTTGTTGCTGGTAGCCAGAGATTGGTTTTTAAACCCTTTCTGTGCTGTTTTTTTCTGGCACTTTGGCAGACAATGATTGGGTGTAACAACATTAATTTTTTAACCCGTTCTGTGCTGGGGTTTTTGGCACTTTGGCAGACTATGTCGGTGCTGCGTGTTAGTTCCAGCGAAGGTATTATTCGTCATTTATTTCTGTTCTCTTCCCCCCCCCCAAAAAGCACAGCAGCTTTGGGGCACCCCCCCCAAAAAAAGCAAAGCAACTTTTGCACACACCCCAAAAAACCTCCAAAACTTTGGTCAGCAGCTCCCCCCCAAAAGCTCAACAACTCTGAGCACTTTGTGATAAATAAGGGGCTTTTGGTTTGGTTAAATAATTAGTTTTTGGTTTATTAAATACAGTTATATATTACAATTATACATTTTTGTTATTTAAACTATAAATATCGCAAAATTATGGGTTTTTTCTCGAAGTGACACGCCACCCGAGTAATGCTCGGTTTTTTGGCGAATTTTGACACACCAAGATCAAAAGGTTGCCCATCACTGCTGTAAATACAACTGAATCCTGAATTATTGCTTTAGAGTTGCGTTGCCATATTTCAAAAAGCGAAAATCTGGACAGAATAGCTTTGCATCTAGACATTTGCATTTTGGCTTGGACATTGTTACCGACTGCCGTATTCCAGCTATGGCATTCCGGACGTGTGGCAACCCTACTTTAGAGCCTGTGGAGAGCAGTGCTGTCTTCAAGAAGTTATCAGCAGCTCCTGCAGGGAATTCTCCTGGGGCTGTCGATGGTGAGCTATCAGATTGGAAACACAAGCGGGAGTGAAAAATTGCCAAAATCCACATGCTTGTCTGAGGTGAGGAAAGGAAATCTACAAATGCTGCCTAAATAATGACAGTATTTTTCTGCATTGTTTTGGTGTTTCCTTTTCATTGAAATAATCAGGTAATTCTATACAGTAATTCCATCAGTTTTGTCCATAGCCAAGAGCAAGACCAACAATGTAGGTTTTATCACAAGCTGAACTGCAGCAGAATAGAAACGGTGCTGATTGTGACAAACACAGGACAGGATGGAAATTGCAGCCTCTTTACATCCTGATCACTAATCTTTTTGCATCTGTTAGACAGAAGACCAACTCTCCCCCAGCCGCCATCTCCTGGGATTGACTCAAATGGTAAGCAGCTTGCAGAAACTCTGTTTGCGTGCTATTTGTTCATTTATTTAATGTGTACAGTGGTACCTCTACTTATGAATAACTCTACTTACTAATGTTTCTACTTACGAACAGAGCTCCGTCCGCCATCTTGGATGTGGTTTAGATAGGATTTTTTCTACTTGCGAATTTTTAGATAGGGTTGCTTCTACTTACGATTTTTTTCTCCCAATGCATTCCTATGGGATTCGACTTACAATTTTTTTTGACTTACAAATGTGTGTTCGGAACGCATTTAATTCGTAAGTAGAGGTACCACTGTACTCACATTACACATCCACTCACATCCACAACTTCAAGTTTGCAGGTCAGCTAACAAATGCAGCATGAAAACAGAGAATACAGAAATAAAATCTGAAACTTTCAGTAACAGAAACATCCCAAATGAACCATGGCAAAAGAGCTCTCAGTACAAGAGCCATAAAAAACAATTTACCGGAACTCCTTTTTTAAAAACTTCCAAAAGATATATAAGATGCTCTTTTATAATAGAGGCAACATCCTCTGCTGGGCCACTGTGAAGTTTCACTACTCTCTGCAACCATGAAATAAACAACTATTTGACTTTTAGAAGACATCTGAAGGCAGCCCTGTGTTGGGAAATTTTAAAATGTCTGAAGTTTTACCATTTTTTATATATGCTGTCAGCTGCCCAGAGTAGCTGGGGAAACCCAGCTGGATAAGCGGGGTATAAATAATAAAACTATTACAGGTATTATTATTACCCTGTTTCTCTTAAAATAAGACATACCCATAAAAGAAGCCGTAGCAGGATTTCTAAGCATTTGTGCAATATTAGCCACACCCCAAAAATAAGACATAGTGATAGGCGCAGTTCTGGAGGCCCCCAAGGAAGAGGCTAGGCTGGACATGTAATTAAAAAATAAGACATCCCCTGAAAATAAGCCACCGTGGTTGTTTTTTTTTTTTTTTGAGGAAAAATAAAAATAAGACGGTGTCTTATTTTTGGAGAGACACGGTATTATTATTAACCAGTTGTTGGTTTGCAGGTGGCAGTAGTGCATTGGATTTAAAACTAAAATGTCACCAATCATTGCTAAAGCAGTATTACTTCAATGGAAGTAATAGTACCACTGTATTCTGCTCTGGTCAGACCTCACCTGGAGTACTGTGTCCAGTTCTGGGCACCACAGTTCAAGAAGGATACTGACAAGCTGGAACGTGTCCAGAAGAGGGCAACCAAAATGGTCAAAGGCTTGGAAACAATGCCTTATGAGGAACGGCTTAGGGAGCTGGGTATGTTTAGCCTGGAGAAGAGAAGGTTAAGGGGTGATATGATGTTGTTGTTGTTTAGTCGTTTAGTCATGTCCGACTCTTCGCGACCCCATGGACCATAGCACGCCAGGCACTCCTGTCTTCCACTGCCTCCCGCAGTTTGGTCAAACTCATGTTCGTAGCTTCGAGAACACTGTCCAACCATCTCATCCTCTGTCGTCCCCTTCTCCTTGTGCCCTCAATCTTTCCCAACATCAGGGTCTTTTCCAGGGAGTCTTCTCTTCTCATGAGGTGGCCAAAGTATTGGAGCCTCAGCCTCACGATCTGTCCTTCCAGTGAGCACTCAGGGCTGATTTCCTTCAGAATGGAGAGGTTTGATCTTCTTGCAGTCCATGGGACTCTCAAGAGTCTTCTCCAGCACCATAATTCAAAAGCATCAATTCTTTGGCGATCAGCCTTCTTTATGATCCAGCTCTCACTTCCATACATCACTACTGGGAAAACCATAGCTTTAACTATACGGACCTTTGTTGGCAAGGTGATGTCTCTGCTTTTTAAGACGCTGTCTAGGTTTGTCATTGCTTTTCTCCCAAGAAGCAGGCGTCTTTTAATTTTGTGACTGCTGTCACCATCTGCAGTGATCAAGGAGCCCAAGAAAGTAAAATCTCTCACTGCCTCCATTTCTTCCCCTTCTATTTGGGACCAGTGGTCATGATCTTGGTTTTTTTGATGTTGAGCTTCAGACCATATTTTGCGCTCTCCTCTTTCACCCTCATTAAAAGGTTCTTTAATTCCTCCGCACTTTCTGCCATCAAGGTTGTGTCATCTGCATATCTGAGGTTGTTGATATTTCTTCGGCTTCGGATTCCTCTAGTCCAGCCTTTCGCATGATGGATTCTGCATATAAGTTAAATAAGCAGGGAGACAATATACAACCTTGTTGTATTCCTTTCCCAATTTTGAACCAATCAGTTGTTCCATATCCAGTTCTAACTGTAGCTTTTTGTCCCACATAAATATTTCTCAGGAGACAGATGAGGTGATCAGGCACTCCCATTTCTTTAAGAACTTGCCATAGTTTACTGTGGTCAACACAGTCAAATGCTTTTGCGTAGTCAATGAAGCAGAAGTAGACGTTTTTCTGGAACTCTCTAGCTTTCTCCATAATCCAGCATATGTTTGCTATTTGGTCTCTGGTTCCTCTGCCCCTTCGAAATCCAGCTTGCACTTCCGGGAGTTCTCAGTCCACATACTGGTGATATGATAGCCATGTTCAAATATATAAAAGGATGTCATATATAAAAGGATGTCATATAGAGGAGGGTGAAAGGTTGTTTTCTGCTGCTCCAGAGAAGCGGACACGGAGCAATGGATTCAAACTACAAGAAAGAAGATTCCACCTAAACATTAGGAAGAACTTCCTGGCAGTAAGAGCTGTTCGACAGTGGAATTTCCTGCCAAGAAGTGTGGTGGAGTCTCCTTCTTTGGAGGTCTTTAAGTGGAGGCTTGACAGCCATCTGTCAGGAATGCTTTGATGGTGTTTCCTGCTTGGCAGGGGGTTGGACTGGATGGCCCTTGTGGTCTCTTCCAACTCTATGATTCTATGATCCTTACCGGACACCCCTGTCCATGGTGCTGTACCACTTGCTGAAGAGTAGTAGCTCTCCATCACATCCTTGGGCTTATGGGAGCCCACCCACTATGCTTTTTTAGGTGACCAAGATAAAATAAGGCAGAATTTTCTTCTTTAGCTGCTTGTTCCAATACCAGCAGCTCCATATACTGTCATTATGTTGGTCTAGGGAGGAGAGGATGGTCTTGGTCAGACCTTTTGTGTATGCCCCCCTTTTGATTGCAGAGAGCAGTCTTCAGCACTCACAGCAGGGCAATATTTATCCAGCTCATTAGCTGAAAATGTTCCCAGTGACTTAGGTAAAATAAGCACACACATACAGTCAAACAATGCTAGAGAATAAAGAGATGAAACATAGAAAGGAAAACTGTGTATGAGATGGCAGGCAACACAGGAAGTGTTCTAGAGGGAGGTCTGATTGACAGGTGTTTGCTTTCTCACCCCATCTTATGTTCCCCAAAGGACGTGGCATGCAGCCAAACTCTCCTCCAGCATCTCTGCCTCTGGCAACTGTTGACATCCAGAATCCAGACATCACATTTTCCCGCTACCGTGGACTTCCTGTTCCTACAGCAGTGGAGAAAAAGAAGGGGAAGAAGAAGATTTCTAAGGCTGACATAGGTGCTCCAAGCGGGTTCAAGTGAGTGCTTGCAGAAGTTATGCAGACCTCTCAAAGACTGGGATCTGGGGAGAGTAAGGACATCTTCAGATTTCAAACAGCATAACAGAAAGGATTCCTTGACTTCAGTTTCTTTTTCTGAAGTTTTTGTATCAGCCTTTCTTTGTTTTGCCCTTGGTGTAGCTTGAAACTCTTGTTTCTTTACTTGTATATGGGAATTTTCTGTGAAACACAGCTAGAGAACCACGTCCGTAGCATAGTGTGTGTAACCCTAACCCACAGCAGAGGACTGCCATGCTGTGCTTCTCAAATACGCAGGTGCTGCCTCATATGGAAACGTGGTGGAAACATAACTAGGATGCAAGCTAGTCACAATAGGCTGCCGATAGAAGGAGGAGACGGGGAGGCAGGTGAAGAGGTTCAGAAGCCTTCATGTGGACTCATTGCGATGCAAGGCCTTCTCTCATTGAATGTCTTCTGTGATTCCTTTCCAGGCATATCCAGCACATTGGATGGGATCCCAACAGTGGATTTGACGTACGTAGCCACGGTGATTCATCAATAAATAGACTTGAAAGAGAGAGTCTCAGTGGGGGGGGGGAATTATCCTGAAGTCACACATGCATGTGAGATGAGACTTTTGAGTTACTGAAGTCCAGCAAACTCTGTGTTTATACATAGAATAATCGAATTGTAGAGTTGGAAGGGACCCTGCAATGCATGAACTGCTTGTTTACATCATACCTGACTGAAAACATGAGGCCCTTTCTCTCAAGGTTTGCTTGTATATTCTAGTTATAAGGTGTTGTCAGACCTAGTTGCTGTGCCAAAAAGTTTAGACGGAAGCCAAGAGGAAGCAATGATGTTATTTAGTTTAGGAAGAGCAGGAGATCTCCTAGTTACTCTTTCCATTGAACAGCTTTGTATGGCTAGTCTTCTTCCTACATTTGGCTGGAGTTGGGTGATAAGGCACAACCTAAATAGCTACAGGAAGGTTAGGGGACCCTCCAGTTGTTGCTGGAGTCTAACTCCCTTCAGCCCTAGCCAGCAGGGCCAGTGGTCAGAAGTACAGTGGTACCTTGAGTTACAAACGCCTCAGGTTACAAACGCTTCAGGTTACAAACCCTGCTAACCTGGAAGAGTTACCTCGAGTTGATAACTTTGCCCCAGGATGAGAATGGAAATCATGTGCCGGCGGCGCAGCAGCAGCAAGAGGCCCCATTAGCAAAAGCATGCCTCTAGTTAAGAACAAGGGGACCCAGGTGGCGCTGTGGTTAAACCACTTAGCCTAGGGCTTGCTGATCAGAAGGTCGGCGGTTTGAATCCCTGTGACGGGGTGAGCTCCCGTTGCTTGGTCCCAGCTCCTGCCAACCTAGCAGTTCGAAAGCACGTCAAAATGCAATTAGATAAATAGGAACCGCTACAGCGGGAAGGTAGACGGCGTTTCCATGTGCTGCTCTGGTTTGCCAGAAGCGGCTTTGTCATGCTGGCCACATGACTTGGAAGCTATACGCCGGCCAATAATGTGAGATGAGCGCGCAACCCCAGAGTCGGTCACGACTGGACCTAATGGTCAGGGGTCCTTTACCTAGTTAAGAACAGTTTAAGGTTAAGAACGGACCTCTGGAACGAATTAAGTTCGTAACTAGAGGTACCACTGTAATGCTTAAAGATAGTTGAAGTCTTAAGATTGATTTGACTATGAAGAAGGTTTAAGGTGATGGTAATCTGATCCCCCAGTGGAGGTTAGGACTGTATAATCGTTTTAACTGCACCAGTTACCTCATTCTATGCCAGAAGCCAGGTTGTAACCCGATGACCATCATGACATGAGCATGAGTTATCCCTGTTCATTTGCATTGGCTCAAGAAGATGGGCACTGAACAGACTTGGCAACACATCCCCCCCTCTCTCTCTTCTCTCTCTCTCTCACACACACGTTTGTCTGTGTTTTTATTTCAGGTGAATAATTTAGATCCCGATTTGAAGACATTCTTCTCCCAGGCGGGAATCAGTGAGGCTCAACTGACCGATGTTGAGACTTCAAAGATTATCTATGACTTCATTGAAGGCCAAGGGGGGCTGGAGGCTGTGAAGGAAGAGCTGAGACGACAGGGTGAGCTGCTGGAATGGGAGGGTCTCCAACCTCAGGTATCATTGGCCGCCTCTCTGAGACTGGACCAGTGAATGGCTCCAGATCCTGGTCTCTAACTTAATACTACACCGACTATTAGAAGGCCTATCCATGCTGAACGTTTGGTTTGAGCTTGGATGTACTGTACTGAGTAATAATTTCTGGAGCGGTAGCCATGTTAGTCTGTTGCAGTAAGAACAACAAAGATCCTTGTGTCACCTTGGGTTACCGATTTATGGTGGCATAAATGTTTGTGGAGTAGTAGAGTCCACTTATGAGATGTGTGAATTGCAGTCCACAATTGGCATTGGCATGCAGGGGTGTGTCTATGTGTATACATTTACCTTTCACCATTGAGTGGTGGAATTTTGGACTGTGTGTTCATCGGTATGCTGATGACCTTCTCCTCTATCTCTCCTTTTCATCTTCAGCAGGTGTGGGGGGTGCATGTTCTGAATCAGTGTCTGGGTGCAATTATGGACTGAATGAAGGCCAATAATGGGAAACTCAATCCAGACAAGACAGAGCTATTGTTAGTGGGTGGCTCTTCTGACTGGATGACTGCATGTTCTTGATGGGGCTGCAGTCTCTCTGAATGAAGACGTCTGTAGTTTTGTGATTAGTTTTGTGATTTGGATCTTTTTCTGCCATGTGAGGCACAGGGGGCCACAGTTGCCTGGAGTGCTTTCTACCAGTATACCACTATCTGCCAGGGGTAACCTAGCTTTCGTAAGCTATGCTCTAGAGCAGGCATGCCCAAACTTCGGCCCTCCAGATGTTTTGGACTACAATTCCCATCATCCCTGACCACTGGTCCTGTTAGCTAGGGATCATGGGAGTTGTAGGCCTAAACATCTGGAGGGCCGCAGGTTGGGCATGCCTGCTCTAGAGCTATGCTCTGGTAACCTCCCAGCAAATGGTATTCAGAGAGAGGCAATAATCTTTCTTGTTCTTACTGACCGAAACGTGATCTCCACAATAAGCCATCTATCAAAATATTTTGGCTAGTTCTAAAATGCATGGATAGTTCTCTACTAAAGCTGTCCAGTCGGATTTTAGGGTTGACATTTGTCTCATTTCAGGTCCAAGTCACCCTCCACCCCCACCCCCAAATCGTTCTGGCTCTGGACATAGCCGAAGTGGTCCTCTACCACCCATCCCTCCTGTACCAAACAGGGGAGCTGTCCCTTCACCTCCACAGCCCTCTCGAGGACAGCCCAGCCCTCAGTGGGGACCTCCTCTGCCAGTCTCTCGGCCTGGAGCAGCTCGTCCCCCACCACCCCCAGCTGGGTCAGCCCCACCGCCACCCCCGCCACCCCCGCCACCCCCTCCTTCATTCCAAAGTCCTTCCCCATGTCCCCCTCCCCCTCTTCCCTCTGGAGGGCTTAGCTCACCTGCTGTTGCTTCCCCGGGACGTGGTGCATTACTGGATCAGATACGCCAAGGAATACAACTCAATAAGGTAAGACACGGTGGAGAGCATCAGAGGATGGTTTGTGCTTAGTGTGTTAAGTAGGATTTCTCATATATGATTTCCTTGGTTGGCTTGGCTAGAGAATTACTAAAGAATCAGATGTGGCAGGAGGATAGCAAAGTTATGGCAATGTGTGATAATGGAGGAAAGAAATACGATATCAGACTTACTGTTCTCATTAGATTAAGGCCTAGTTCTCCAGTTCTCTACCACTTCAGACTGCAGGTGGGGAATCACATGATGGAATACTCCCCAATTTGGGAGGGGGGACAACAACATCTCCTATATATTGGAGAGGGTTCCAACTTGTTGGTACATATGTACACATGTGGTGGGAATGCCTCTGTGCATCAACATTCTGGGTGGGGTGATGTTTAAGGAAATTAACTCTATCATTGAACAATGGGCTCAACCTGCCTTGCAGTCATCACTGTTAAACCTATATATAGGTTTAGATTTAGAATTGAAACACAAAGGATTGTTGGGTCATTTACTGGAAGCAGCAAGGACCATCATAGCTTGCAACTAAGGATTTTCATGGAGTGATATTTGACAGGTGGTATTAGAGAGTATAGCAGACTGCTGCTTTAGAAAAATTTAGAAGTTTAGAGAAAGAAAACTTTAGAAAAGTTTAGGGTTGCCCCTGGCCAGAAATAGAAGGCCCCTTTTGAAACAATTAACTTTGCTAGTGCAGTAGAACACGGTTGCCAACTGCCATCAGCAAATGTTTCCTTTTGGACATTATATTTTTTGCTACGTTTTGATATTTTTATGCACCTAAAAGGAAGGAAAAGAGAAATGGACTAATATACATATTTTTAAGAAGTGCTGCTGTGCTAAATTCTGAGACGTGTTTTCATTTTGCTAGGCACCTATTTTTCACTTTTTTTGCCTTAATTGTTTTTATGCTTATGTACACATATATGTACATAAGGGACACGGGTGGCGCTGTGGGTTAAACCACAGAGCCTAGGGCTTGTCGGTGGTTTGAATCCCCGCGACGGGGTGAGCTCCTGTTGCTCAGTCCCAGCTCCTGCCAACCTAGCAGTTTGAAAGCACATCAAAGTAGGTACCGCTACAGCGGGAAGGTAAATGACGTTTCCGTGTGCTGCTCTGGTTTGCCAGAAGTGGCTTTGTCATGCTGGGCACATGACCTGGAAACTGTACGCTGGCTCCCTCGGCCAATAATGCGAGAAGAGCGCGCAACCCTAGAGTCGGTCAGGACTGGACCTAATGGTCAGTGGTCCCTTTACCTTTTACCTTACACATATATGTAATATTGTGATGGCATTATACTCTCTATCTCTTTGTTTTTGCTTTGTTTTACCCTTTTAAACATCTCAGTAGAAAATTTCAGGCAGATAAAACTAAAAATAAATACTTCCTACCAGCATGACAGGGAGAAAACTAGGCCAGAACCCTTCTCTCTATTACCTATAATTTTATGTGGAAGGAAGCGTTCTCTCTGGAAGAACACTCAGTGATGTAAGCCCCCCTGTATTTAAAGTGGTATAGCCCAGACATGCTTGATTGCATTTGTGCGAACTAGTCTTAAATATTTGCCTGTTATCACTGTCCACTGCATTGTGACAGTTGTATCTGTTTTGAGGAGGAGCAGAGTGAACAAAGACAGCTTTGTGTGGTTGAAAGTTTCATGCGGGTTCTAAGGGCTGTCAACATTAGAAGGCCTAATGACACCACTTGCAATCCTTTTACCTTTTAGACACCTGATGTGCCGGAACCGCCATCACCCGCACAAAACTCTGAAGGCCTGGTAGGAGCTCTTATGCATGTGATGCAGAAGAGAAGTAAGGTCATTCATTCCTCAGGTGAATTTTGTTGCATCTGATACATCTCATCTTTGAACGGTGTCCTTACAAACAAAAACTTATCAAGCTGTCTCAAGTTTTGTGCTTTACTGGAAAGGACAAAGCTAAGATCGGAGACAGAGCCAGTGGCATTTTGCAAGGGGTGAAATCTTGATTCCTGCACTGGCATTGTATCTAGTGTTGAACAGGTAAATGCAAAGGGTTCTGTCCAATGCCACTGCTACTCAGAGGAGAACCATTGAAATCAATAGAGATTACTAACTTTAGTCCACTCATTTATTATTATTTTTTAAAATGGGTCTACTCTGAGTAGGACTAGCACTGAATACAACTCCAAGAGAGAAGGGTAGGCTCAAATAACTTGTAAGTATGGGGTGGTGGTTTGGGTGACATGGGATGACCATTCATTCCTGTATGGAAAAAGAGGTGTAGCTACACTTTAGAAGTGCCATTCGGGAATGCCTCCTCTCACATTGTTGCTTTGTTCTATTGTACCCACAGATGACGATGAAGACAATGGTGATGATGAAGACGATGACGAGTGGGATGACTGAGTCCAGAAGGATGCCTGGCACAAAGCCCGGTCCTTCTGACAATCTGTTGTGGTCTGAATTGCTGTGGGCGTATAATCAGACTGCTACTCTGTTATGGTCCCCCTCACAATCTGTGCAGAAATCCAGCTCTGCTTTAGCCTCTGCCGTGACAGGTCATTATTTTCCCATTCCTCCTCTCCAGCATCACTTAGGCTAAAGAATAATTCCCACTTTCTTCCCTCACCTGTGCACCTGCATGCCTTTGACAGTCTTAGAAAGTTAGGCTGTAATCCTCCCTCTTTCAAACCTTCGGTCTTGACAATACCACTTCTAATCTCCTCTAGCTTTCTAAGAGCCATATTATCTTTCATCCAGCCCCTTCATCATCCTTTCTTTCTCCTAGATGTATAATCTAGTGTGTCTTTAAGAAGTGGTTCCCCCTTTGAGGCCAATGTGCAGGTATGAAGATTATAGGAATGTAAGCAAAACCTCTGTCTTATAAAATAACCAGTGCATTCTTAACATACATAAAAACCCTAGTTGTCTGAATTATTTGCATGCCTTTTGGAGGAATGTTTTCCCTTGCTTTAGCCTTACCTTTGGGTAGGGGTGGGCAGGATGCAGTCTCCAAACTTTAAGACAAGTATACTGTACCTATTTACTTTCAAATTTGGTTGTTTTGATCATAGCTGTCAAGTTCTCCCTTTTTAAAGGGAAATTCCCTTATGCTGAATAGGCTTCTTCGCGAGAAAAGGGAACACTTGACAGCTATGGTTTTGATTGCAGTGTGATAGAGGGGACACAAATCCAGATTTGACTTCAATGAATCCTTATTATTTTATTTACAGCATTATAGATATATATACTGGAAACTAAAGTATTTTCAGTGGCTTAGATCCTAATTTGCTCTTCTCTCCGCACAAGGAGGGTGATTTCTGCCAAATGGTCTGCAATGCCCCACATCATTCTCCGTGCTCCCCCATTGGGATGGACACAGAAGGTTGTGAAAGAAAGGGGAGCTAGGAAAGTCCAGTTCCATGAACTCCGTTCTATTATGGGGAAGGAAAATTGGCTTGGATCTTAATGTGCTTGTTGAACAGAACAAAACAAAAACAAAAAATGTCTGGAAGACCACAAATAAATAGCTTATGCCACTTACCTTTGAATGGAATTAATATTGTAGTAACTAGAGACTTTTCAAGTGAGTAGCTCTACACAGGAAATCCTAGCTTTACCTTTGGTATTTTGACATTGTGCAGAAGAAACTGGGCAGCTTGGAGAACAGACACAGGATCCTTTTCTTTGAGGGTGCCTTCCGGAGGCCACGGATTCAAGCACATACCAGAACTTTTAAGTTTGCATAATTAAAGTGGATTAAACAGCTCTGTCACCCTAGTCCAACAAATCCACTTGGGGGAAAAAATCAGTCTTTTGTGGTTCAGAAAGTGATAGTGAAATGCATAGAGACGTGTGGGATGAACATATGACTAATGGACAGACGTAAAAACATTCTGTAAACAAATCCAGAGCACAATGTTTAATGGCAGAATGGTTCACTGCCAGGCATTTGCATGCAGGCCCTGGGCAATCATGAGACCAAGATGGGAGAAGTCAGATTTTTAGAAATGCCCGAAGAGATGGGAAAGAATTGGGAAATCAAACTGCAATGTTTCGCAAGCCTGTTGTGCTTGCAAGACAAGGCATAAACAGTCATTGAACACAGTGGCACTTAGATGTGAGGAAACCTGCATGGGATTGCATTGCAGATGGTTGAGCAACTGTGGCTTCTTCCCACACCCCAAATGGCCAAGGACTGGATTCTCTAGATTCTTAGGTGTGATGTACCTACTAGATCCTGCCAACATCTCCTGACCTGAAGCTGCCGAAGGGATCAATAACCATGGTTTCTATAAATCCTCTTTTTAGGTAGAATAGTGTTCTCTATAGGAAATGGCTTCATCCTTCATTTGTGACGAGGCAGTAGTATTCCAGCAGAAAGCCAGTGATGTGTATTAAGTAAGTAAATAGGAGCATTGCTGTATTACTTAGGAGCATGGCCATTGCCTGGACTCGGCACCCTATGACCCGGATTCATTTATATATATATAAATATATGTATTGGGAGTGTGGATTAAAATGCACAAATTGCTAGGTGGCAAAAAATAAGTAATGCTGCCCTTTCCCACTTTCTCTGCCCCAACCAGAGAAAACCTTGTGTCTGGCTGATAGGCAAGGGCAGAAATGAGGCACATTTTACCCTCAGTATTTTACCTATGGTGAAAATGCAGGAATTCCATAGAAGTCAGTTTGATTGGGAAGTTGCAGAACCTTTTTTTAAAAAAATGTTTATATAAAATAAGCCCTTAGTTAGATGAGCAGGTGTGTGTGGTGTGTGTTGCTGTGCTCTGTTCAGGGAGGTAAGGAGGAAGAACATGGTACTACCGTAATTCCTAAGTGGTCATTCTGTCTTCTTCTTCCTCCTCTTTCGCGATCACTTATAGCAGAGTACAGTAAGATTGTCTTCCATAAACACGGTTTTAACAATGAGTCCATAAGTGACTGTGGAGGCCAGTTCTGGATCCACACGTCCTTCCACAGTGGGGACATACCGTAGGTTTCTGTGAGGGAGTTGATCACGGTGTGGATTTGCCAAACGTGCCTTCCTCTTAGCACGTTTCTCCCTTTCATCCTGAGTTCGAGTGTCTTCCAAGCCCATGTCACCCTTGGTAAAGGCTGTTCTCCAACTGGAGCGCTCGCAGGCCAGTGTTTCCCAGCTGTCGGTGTTTATACTACTTTTTTTTAGATGTGCCTTGAGACAGTCTTTAAACCTCTTTTGTTGACCACCAGCATTACGCTTTCCATTTTAAAGTTTGGAATAGAGTACTTGCTTTGGAAGACGATAATCAGGCACAACATGACCAGTCCAATGAAGTGGAAGTTGAACAATCATTGCTTCAACACTGGTGATCTTTGCTTCTTCCATTAGTTTGCCTGCATTGATGCAGTGTTAAGAAACACCTGTATTGATGAGTCTTCAGACCCCAATTGGGATCTTATCTTTGTCAGAAACTCAGGTGGTCTTCTTAACCAAGCCACTCTCTCACCTCTTCACTGCTCCTCTGGCTGGTTCTAAAGACAACTGAGAACGCTTGTAGCACTGAGAGTGTGTGTTTCAAGCCATTTGGATGAAAGCAAGGCTGGAAAAGAAAGGAATGAAGGCTGTAAGATGCCCTCCACCCCCAAAACATCCGTGCACCTAGAAGATGCTGTTCCCTTTTCATACTTGTTTAGGACTGTACAGAATAGAGAAATGCCAGGGTCTCTGTCCAG
The DNA here is from genome assembly GCF_965207765.1 of Zootoca vivipara. Lineage (NCBI taxonomy): Eukaryota > Metazoa > Chordata > Lepidosauria > Squamata > Lacertidae > Zootoca > Zootoca vivipara. The sequence goes on from NC_142598.1 coordinate 6,237,612, forward strand.
TGGGCTCTTAGTAGGGATTGGCAACCTTTGGACTGGGGGCGACTCCTTGCATCAATGAGACCTGGCTCTCTTGTGCTTGCTAGCAGTCACTTAGGCATTGACCTGCCCTGTTCTTGGAGAACTGCCTGCCCTCTATGTGCAGGGGGGATTGCTTATTTCAAGGGAATGCCCCCCCTTTTTTGGAAGGAGGTTGTATTTCCGTCCCCATTGACTGTCTTGATTAACTCGGAATAGAGGAGTTGCTTTGGAAGACGATCCGAACAACATGACCAGTCCAACAAAGTTGATGTTGCAGAATCATTGCTTCAACACTGGTGATCTTTGCTTCTTCCAGTACACGGGCATTAGTTCGCCTGTCTTCCCAAGTGACGGTACCTATTGATGTGCCGCCTTTTCACTGACCGGGCTCAAGGTGGCCAGTAACTCCGAGACCGACCGAGGCTGCCGGGGAGGCGAGCGGCCATTCGTCGCGGGCGGCTGCTGGGCGGGACCTGCAGAGAGGAGCGGGACTCGCCATTGGGCCGCGCGTGGAAGGCTCCGAGGAGCCGTCAGCAACTCTCTGGCGCCGCCTCCGCCGCTCCGAAACCTCTCGCGCTCCCCGCGAGAGGCGAAAAAAAAAGTTTCCGGCGGCCTCAGTGGCTGGAGCGGAAAAAAGCGCAAGATGGCGGAAAATTTAAAAGGTGAGAGGGAAAACGGGCGAGAGAGAGAGAGATGAGGAGACGCGCCTCTTCGGGCTGGCCGCGTGAGGCGGCGTCGGCGTCGGCGATGGAGAGAACCGCGCGGGCAGAAGCGGCGCTTGGCAGCCGGGCTTTCGGTCGCGGAGGTGGGGGGCGAGGGGGCGTCGCGAGGACGGAAGCCCCTGGCACACACCCCCTCCCTCCCTCCCACCCCCCACCCCGCAGCGTTCCGAGTCGGCCGCGCCCGGGCGACCGTTACGGGGGAAGGGAGCGCGCGCGAGAGGCGGCGTAAGCGGCTCGGGGGCCGTAGGGCGGCTGCCTCGCGCTGAAGGCGGGAAAGAAGAAGGTGGCGGCCCGGCGCGTGTGAGGGAGGGCGGAGGGAGAGAAAGAACGGGAGCCGTGAGGGGAATGTGGGGGGGGGGGTCTCGTTTGCTGAGAGGCAGAAGCGCCCCTCTTCCCGCCCCCCAGTACCAAAACGCCTTTCCGAGTTCTCTTTCGTGGGCAAAGGAGCTTTGCCCCCGTTGTGGTCCCGTTCCCCCCCCCCCCGTCACTTGTTTTTGCCAACCGTCCCCTCCCTGTGTGTCGGTGTGTGTGTGTGTCGGTGTCCCGCTCCCCGCCTTGTGTTTTCGCCATGTGCTTCCTTCTGCCGTCCCTGACATTTAGGCCTCTCGGTTTTGGGTTTGCTTTTCTGTGGCGGGGGCAGTAAATGCCACAAGGTTGGGCTCCTGACAAAGGCTGCCTTGCTTTCGGACCCTTGGCCTGTCAGACTCCTGAGAGAGACAGCCAACTCAGCCCCTTATACGAACTTTGTGTGCGGAAGTAGAGAGGTTGGCAACAGGTGGAGACGGGGAAACAGTTGTGAAACCCCTGGGCTAAGAGGGACCAGCCCTGTTTCGGGGGAGATTGCCCTGGGCGCGCAGTTTTGAAGCCCCCCCCCCAAATCCCGATGCCTTCCTGTCATGGAGCAGGAGGAGGCAGTGGGCTTGATACCTGGTGGAGAAACTTCAGAGAGTTTACATGGGCCAGAAGCCAGGGAAAGGGCATTGGTTACTCTAGTTTTCTTAAAAATTGCAGCAATGATTATATACTCCCACTTGTTGGTGGAAAAGTAAAAACCCACTTAGATTAAAATGCTCACAAGAACTTTAGTTCTCTAAGTAGGTCTTCCTCATAAATTTAAGATGACCCTAAAATTCTGATTTGGCAATCCCTGCAATCTATTTCTGCAAAACTGTACAGTACATGTGTTCTTAGTATAGTGTACTCTTGCATATTTTTTTAAGTTGTTCAGAAAATATCTTCATATTGCTTCCACTTCAGTAAAGGGTAAAGGGACCCCTGACCATTAGGTCCAGTCATGACTGACTCTGGGGTTGTGGCGCTCATCTCACGTTATTGGCCGAGGGAGCTGGCGTACAGTTTCCAGGTCATGTGGCCAGCATGACAAAGCCGCTTTTGGCGAACCAGAGCAGCACATGGAAACGCCGTTTACCTTCCCGCTGTAGCAGTACCTATTTATCTACTTGCACTTTGACATGCTTTCGAACTGCTAGGTTGGCAGGAGCTGGGACCGAGCAACGGGAGCTCACCCCGTTGTGGGGATTCGAACCGCCGACCTGCTGATCGGCAAGCCCAGGGGTCAGCAAACTTTTTCAGCAGGGGGCCGGTCCCCTGTCCCTCAGACCTTGTGGGAGGTCGGACTATATTTTTTAAAAAAATGAACGAATTCCTATGCCCGACAAATAACCCAGAGATGCATTTTAAATAAAAGCACACATTCTAAAAACACCAGGCAGGCCCCAGAAATAACCCAGAGATGCATTTTAAATAAAAGGGCACATCCTACTCATGTAAAAACACGCTGACCATCCGTGGGCCACATTTAGAAGGCCCCCGGGCCTTAGTTTGGGGACCCCTAGGCTTTGTGGTTTAACCCACAGTGCCACCTGCGTATGTATGCTTATGTTACTTTTGCCTTCTGAGTAGAGTAGGGAAGCGGGGGTTATTGTTTTGCTGTTTTGTTTTAATTATTTACTTGTTTTTATCCTGTATTTTATCCTGTGAACCGCTCTAAAATTGTATGATGGGCGCTATATAAATCAAATAAATAAATGGATTTTACGACACAAGTTTATGATAACCTCCACCTACCAATTAACTCTTCAAAATGCAACTGTGATTGTCCTTGCAATCTATTTTTGTTACATCATATTTTATAGTTTGTCTGATGCCAAAGGTTTGAGGCTGATGACAGTGTGCTAATCACAAAACTCCGGATCTTTGACCCACTTGGTGTTCACCTTGCATCTAGTGCTGTCAGCTTTATAGGCTTGAAAAGAACAAGGATCCTGCAGGTGAAAGGCAAGCTGTTTGAACAAACTAGTTTCCTAGAGACTTTACAAAGTATCTTAATTTCTGTCCACATAGGATTTTGTTGCTCAAAGCCCCAGAATGGGGAAATTATACTCAAATGCCCCCAAGAAAATGCACTGAAATGATTGTGTGAACATACAAAGATGGCTTGTGAGTTCAACCACTGGTTACCCTAACTTAGTGTTATTGACAGTAGCTCTTCAGAGTCTCAGAGAGCTTGTTCAGCTGTACAGTGGTGCCTTGCTAGATGAATTTAATTCGTTCTGTGAGTCAATTCGTTTTGCGAAAAATTCGTCTAGCGAATCCCATAGGAATGCATTGATTATTTTTTTTGCCCATAGGAACACATTAATTGAATTTCAATGCATTCCTATGGGAAACCGCGATTCGCTAGACGAATTTTTCACAAAACGAATTCGCCTTGCGAGGCAACCTCCGCTCAAAAAATCTCTTCTTTAAGCAAAAAATTTGTCTTACAGGGCATTCGTCTAGTGAGGCACCACTGTACCTGGAAATGCCAGGCAAGGACTGAATATGGAATCTTCTGCATGTAAAGCTGGTGCTGTGCCATTGAGCTATGGTGCCTTCCAGGAGTTTGTTAACATATTTTGAACAGAAGGGAGAATTTGCTTATTTATGTTAAAGATAAAGGTAAAGGGACCCCTGACCATTAGGTCCAGTCGTGACCGACTCTGGGGTTGCGCGCTCATCTCGCATTATTGGCCGAGGGAGCCGGCGTACAGCTTCCAGATCATGTGGCCAGCATGACAAAGCCGCTTCTGGCAAACCAGAGCAGCACATGGAAACGCCGTTTACCTTCCCGCTGTAGCGGTTCCTATTTATCTACTTGCATTTTGATGTGCTTTCGAACTGCTAGGTTGGCAGGAGCTGGGACCAAGCGACGGGAGCTCACCCCGTCACAGGGATTCGAACCGCCGACCTTCTGATCAGCAAGCCCTAGGCTCAGTGGTTTAACCACAGCGCCACCTGGGTCCCATGTTAAAGATACCTTGGGTCTAATAAAAGGAGAGAAGCAATGAGGACTTGAGGGAAGGGCTGTAGTTTAATGGTAGAGCATCTATTCTGGATGGAAAAGGTTCTTCTTGAACTCTTCCATCAGCTAGACATGGGAAAGTGGGTTGAAAACACTCATTTCATAGAATCATAGAGTTGGAAGAGACCACAAGGGCCATCCAGTCCAACCCCCTGCCAAGCAGGAAACACCATCAAAGCATTCCTGACATTTGTTTTAGTTATTTACTTGTTTTACTTGTATGTACTAGTTATTTACTTACTTATCTACATTTGCATGTTTTAATACCTATTCACCTTTGCTGGATTCTCCTTTCAGAGTCAGTGTGGTGTAATGGCTAAAGTGTCGGACTAGGACTCTGGGAGACCAGGGTTTGAATCCTCACTCGGCCCTGAAGCTCACTGGGTGACCCTGGGCCAGTCACTCTCAGCTTAACCTAATTCACAGGGTTGTAGGGATTAAATGAGGAAGGGGAGGAGAATCATGTATGCCACTGTTCATTAGAAAAAAAATAATTCCCCCACCCCCAGTGTGTCAAGTCTATTTGTAGATTGTAAGTCTGAAGGCAATATAATAATAATAAATAAATTTTTATTTATACCCCGCCCTTCCCAGTTTAAAAACCGGGCTCAGGGCAGCTAACAGCAAATATAAAACATTGATTAAAGGGCTGTGTTATTTCTAATTTCTGTACAGCACCTAGCAATTTTGGTGCTTTATAAATTATAATAATAATGACAGCAAATGGACCATCAAAAAATAGAAGCTGGAGATCAGAAGAAGGTTTTTAACTCTTAGAACAGTGAAGTATTTTAGTAATTTCCCTAGAAAAGCTGTATGTTTAGTCCTCTGTGTAAAATGGGGAAGTAATCCTACTCTTTGGGACCTGAACTGGTTAGAAATGCTGCCAAACAGAAAATGTTTTGCTTGGGACATAACATTTGACATAGTTTTATGTAAGTATGTTTGCTTAGATATCTAAGGATAAGCAACTAGGACACAGGTCTGTTCAGGGGTTGTTATAAGATAGGGATGAGAGCAAGAATTATGACAGCTATCACAAAAATGTATGAGGGTTTGCATCACAAGTCCTGTGCTACATTGCCACGTTTTGCTGTGGGTTGGTATTCAGAGCATTTAGTTGAATTAATACATTGAGTAGTCATATGCTGTGATAACTTTGGACCTGTTTTAAGATTCACCACTATTGTTAGCATAAATCCTCTGCATGGCACAGATGCTGCATGTGGCTGAATGTTTACTTTATATGATTGCTGTAACTTTCCCACACAGGAGCTCAAGCTGTAACCTGATCTCCTGTCATGTGATGTTCTTTGTTCTGTTTCTACTTTCACTTTCTTCTGAACGGAGAGTGATGGTGAACACACTTAAACCACACTCTCTGAATAAACGTAGATTAGCACCTACGATTGTTTGCTGTCTTCTTTACCGAAGCCAGTGGCAATAGTAAGAATATTGGTGATTTACATCCCAATATTCTAACAGTGGTAGCAGAGTTCTGGCAGATAGTTCTGCAAATAGGTTTGCAAAAGAACAAGCAAACTTCAGATGTGAAAGTGAAACACAGGCAAGGAATTATGGTTGGGATGTATGTATGTTGAATTCTGGAATGGGAACAGAGGTGGGAAATTAAATCTGTTCCTTCCAGGATGCGTTGCACAAATTTTAGAGTTCTTGCTCTCTGTGGCAGCAAACATCAGAAATGTGTGTAAGACTTAACATTCTGAGATTTCCCTTTTCCTTATGATCCTAAAAACAATGATAGAGCTAGCCAGAAAAGTATATTACAACTTTTTGTTAAAGGAAAATATACAATTATTCTAACGTATATCTGCCTTAACTCCCATAGCCTGCACTGTTTGTTGCAAATCAACCTGGTCCCACCTCCAGGATCTCTGCCGTTTGCAGAAAGTTTGCTGCCCTGGCTTGGGTATTACCAGAAAAAACCTCTGTGATTTTGAAGTAGAGTATCTGTGTGACTACAAGAAAGCTCGGGTGAGTTACTTGGGCCCTCCTGCAACTTTACCAACACCTTTTATACAACCTTGCATCTGTTTTCCCTAGCTCTCAGTTAAGTGTTTGTACATTGTGATTTGGTGTTAGTTGGCACTCCTTCACCCCTCTTTCTGCTCTTCATACTTTTAGCCAGGCATTACTGATCCAGATAATCTCCCTTTCCTTTGATTGGTGGCCCATAGTTTACAGGACTGAAGCTGTTAAGAGAGAATGTTGCAGAGTTGCTTAATTTTGCATGAGATACCTGGGTTTTGTCCTTTACTTTGGGTTTTAGTAGGTTAGGAGAAGGGGTTATTGGGAGAGCTTATTTTCTGGGGTTTGTTTTCAATTCTGGGAAGAGAATGGTCATGTTTTAAGCTGACACTGTGCATGGTTACCTTTTACTCAGGATGAGGAATACTACCTGGTGAAGTGGCGGGGCTACCCTGAGTCGCAGAACACTTGGGAGCCCAGAAAGAACCTGCGCTGTATCAGTATACTCAAACAGTTCCACCGGGACCTAGAGCAGGCATTGATTCGACGAGGAAGCAAGTTAAGAAAGAATACACGCTTGCTTGACCAAGGCATCTCCAACTACCTAGTGCAGAAGGCCAAACAGCGGCGGGCTTTGCAGCATTGGGAATATGAACTCAATGCCAAGCGCAACCACAAGGGATGCATTGTGGTAGAGAATGAGGTGGACTTGGAAGGGCCTCCCCGGGACTTTGTCTACATTAATGAGTACAAGGTTGGGGAGGGCATCACTCTCAACCAGGTGGCTGTGGGTTGTGAGTGCTCAGACTGTCTGTCAGAAGCAGCAGGAGGTTGTTGTCCTGGTGCTTCACACCATAAATTTGCGTATAATGAGTTTGGCCAAGTGAAGATCAAGGCTGGCATGCCCATCTATGAGTGCAATTCTCGCTGCAGCTGTGGGATTGACTGCTCTAACCGTGTGGTGCAGAAAGGCATTCGTTACGATCTTTGCATTTTCCGGACAGATAATGGACGTGGCTGGGGTGTGCGCACACTGGAGAGGATCCGCAAGAACAGCTTTGTCATGGAATATGTAGGAGAGGTAGGATGAGCAGGCATGGACCAGAAGTTTAGTTGTGATCCAGGGTACAGGAGGAAAGAAAAATTGAAGCTGGGTTGGCCTGTTCCATTCTATAAGATGTGAAGCAGTAACGCCATGTTTGTACGTGACATGCTCCAGCAGTGAGCTTCAGGTAGAAATATTTACTTCAGACTCATCAAAGAGGCAGAGACATTTAGGTTTCAATCATATCCACTTACCTAGGAGTAAACCCCATTAAACTCAGTCGGATTTACTAGTGTATAATAATAATAATAATAATAATAATAATAATAATAAGTTAATACATTAAAAGCAATACACATAAAACACAACAGTATATTGGGAATAAATAACAAATATTTCATTTTATCAACCTATAATCCATATCACTTGTTGCTAATACTAAACAAAAAACCCTGAAACTATAAAGAATGGAAATGTCTCTTATGTTCTCTCTCTTTCTCTTTCTGCTCTGGTGTCACTTATTTTAACTGCCTGTAATGTTTTCTGATTTCCTGAAATGCTCCAGTCAGTCAGAAGCAACTCCTCACCAAAATTCTAAAAGGGCTAGGTATTATGCATATTTACACATGACATAGATAGGAACTTGAAATATTCCAGTCAAACTGGGCATAATTAAATAGCCGGCTATACTGCATGGGCTCCAGTCTAAGATGGAGGGGTTATATTTGCACTTACTTTCCAAAGTTATGTAATTGATCTTTATATGGTCAGTTGACAAAATTTGCTTTGATCAGTGAACAGGGGGATATCAGTTACATTACGAGGATAAGCAGGCTCTTTGTGACTGATCCATCTGAGGCATGGGTAGGCAAACTAAGGCCCAGGGACTGGATCCGGCCCAATTGCCTTCTAAATCTGGCCCACGGACGGTCCAGGAATCAGCGTCTTGTTACATGAGTAGAATGTGCCCTTTTATTTAAAATGCATCTCTGGGTTGTTTGTGGGGCCTGCCTGGTGTTTTTGTGCTTTTATTTAAAATGCATCCCTGGGTTATTTGTGGGACATAGGAATTCGTTCATCCCCCCCCCCCCAAAAAAATATAGTCTGGCCCACCACAAAGTCTGAGGGACAGTGGTCTGGCCCCCTGCTGACAAAGATTGCTGACCCCTGAATTCTGAGGGGTTCTGAAACATGAAAGTTGTGGAGTTTAAATGCAGTAGGCCCAAAACTTACACAGGAGTTACATTGCAGAGGTCCACTCACAAAGGCAACATTGCACGAAATCAGGAAAATCCCTGGAACAACCCCCCTCCCCCATATGACCATCCCTATCTTACTGGGCTCTGGGAAAGTTGTGCAATGTCCATCCCTACATTACTGGCCTCTGGAAGGCTGTGGGTGGCTTCTGTGGGTCTTGCTAATTCAAGTGGGACGAGTAGATGGACAAATTCAGGAAGAAAGGAACATTTACTGTATAGATATTGTGGTTACTGGTAGTTTTGGGGAATGGTGCCAAAAGCTAAGAACATCAAAATTATTTTGCTCAGTAAATCATCCTACGGTATGACATATTTACACCACAGATTTAGTGATTCATCAACCAGGGGACTACAGGCTGCTAGATTGGGTTTGTGAATATGTATGTCTGTATATCATTGCAATTGCATATAAGTCCCCTTAAGGTTTATTTGATCAAATTGGGAAATAGAAATTTTATAAATAAACTGGGCAGAATCTAATATTGTGTGACCAGACTTCCATGGTCTTCTCTGCCCTGCATGCCCCCAAATCTGCTCCAGAGGATTGAGGAACTCTCAGGAGCAGATTTTGAGGGCCATGAGGCCAGTGGAAGTCCTGTTGCATGAGTGGAAGTCTATTCTACTTGCACACAAACAGCACTGAATGCAACTGATTAGCAAGAAGGCCATAATTGTATGATTCCTACCTGATACTCTTAAACACGTGGGTAGTAGAACCTGCTCTGTACAATGAGAGTTTTGCTGCAGAAATGAAGCATTTTGGAGCCACCTATTGGATACCTGTGTCACAGAGAGGCTTAGATGGGTGAAGATTCCATAAAACCAAAAGTGAGTCTAAGCATGTGTAGAAAGGTTACTCAGCAGAGAGATAGCAGAAATTGTGGAACAAATGAGATCTGGATGAACATTTTCAATAGATTACTAAGAAAGATGCAATAGCCCCATTTTTGCAGTGCTTACTGTTTTTTTGCATCTCTCCCAGATAATCACATCAGAGGAGGCTGAACGACGGGGTCAGATCTATGATCGACAGGGTGCCACCTACCTCTTTGACCTTGATTACGTAGAAGATGTATACACAGTGGATGCCGCATACTACGGCAACATTTCACATTTTGTCAACCACAGTGTGAGTGGGGTAGATCACAGTGGGGAGGGAGCCATATTTTCAACATAACTTTTAATGTAGAGCTTGTCTTACTTCCCTCTTACTCCCGTTTTCTGCTTCCAGTGTAACCCTAACCTACAGGTTTACAATGTCTTCATTGAAAATTTGGATGAGCGGCTGCCACGCATTGCCTTCTTTGCTACTCGACCTATCCGTGCTGGTGAGGAACTCACCTTTGACTACAACATGCAAGGTAAGAAGGGGAGTGCTTGAGAAATTTAGGTGGGCGTTGAGACCTGTTCATTTTGGGAGGTAGGGATTAAGAATGAAGATCATGTTTTGAACCATTAAAAAATTATGGTTAGATTTCCTCCTTGAATTGCAAATAAAGCACAGCAACAGTATTCTAAGATAATTCTGATAGCTTTTCTTTTTAAGAGTGTGATAGGTAGGAGCTTAAAGGAACAGGGAACTTTTATGAGTTTAGCTTTTTGGCCAGTATGTAGCCTTGTTGTGGATAGGGTGCATTTGCTAGATAAAATTCAGTGACAGGTCTGCTATGATGGAAGATATTCTGGTTCCAGTGCTGATTTCCCACCTTCCCTATCTCTCCCACAGTGGACCCAGTAAATGCAGAAAGCACAAGGATGGACTCTAATTTTGGCCTAGTTGGAGGCCTGGCTGGCTCTCCAAAGAAGCGGATGCGCATTGAGTGTAAATGTGGCACAGAGTCTTGCCGGAAATACCTCTTCTAGTTCCTTGCCAGTTTTGCTTTAAAGTTGTCTGGTTAGACTTGGACTGGAATTCAGTACAGAAGTGGCAGTTGCTGAAAGTTTGAAGGCAGAGGGTAAGAGTCAGGAACTTACCTGCTTAAAACAAAAAACACCTAGTACTTTGAATTGCAAAGAGAGCAATGACTGACATTTCTTATGCTACCCAGCCTTGACTGGCTGCTTCTTACTGCCAGACTGAAATATTCTTGCAGCAGCTGAGAGATTCTTCAGCTGGCAGGAGATTGGTTCGACTTGTCAAACTTGCTGTTGATGTCCTGGTTGGAAAAACACAGCATAGTATCTCTTAAGTCTATGGATGTCTTATTAGAACCTCAATTACAGCTTTTTACTATTTTTGAAGGCTTGATTGTGAGTGCAGTGTGGCAGAGAACACTGACTAGTTTCTTATATTCAGTGTGGTTTTCTAAGGGATACAAGTCTTGGTTTTACAGCAGAACTGCTTTCTAGCCTCATTTATGAGTAAGTGGTAAAACACAAGCCATTTAAAAAATGGATTTATCTGCACAAAGACTCTCTGTATTACCTCAGTGTGCCGTATGACTGTTCCCCACCTTTTACACATCCATAGAACTTGTTTTCATTGAGGATGGGAGAGGCCCATGTAATTTGTACTTGAAGTTGCACTTAATACCCATCGTAAAGCCCTGTGCAAAGTGAAAAGCCACAATGTTGCCTCTTGTAACTAATGAATTTGTTTTGAAAAGAATATGTTTTTAAATATACAGTATATATATTGGAAATGGGTTGGGGCAAAGAATCTAGCTTCTGGAAACCACTGTATTTTGGAAGCTGTGATGAAGCTTGTTAATTATGACTGATGAAATTAGATGGCTGGGTTCCTTATTTTGCTTGTGACATATCTTGTATTTCATTCTTTGAAGCAAAAACTCAGATAACTTCAGTGTGTGCGGCGAGTGGGAACTAGAAACCAGTGTTAGCCTAACATATTCCAGAAAGTCATTCCAGTTCTTCAGATCATTCACTTGTTTTGTGCTACCTTCATCAGCCCTAAGAACTACAAAAAGGGGTATACACTAAGGTTTGGAATACAGAAGTGAGGCTTTACTAATTTCAGGTAATTTTATTTAGCATCCATTTTCCATGTACCCATCATTCACACAAGTAATCAGCTGTATAAATCTGTGGTAGGGAACCTCGAGTCTAGGGGCCAGGCCTCTCTATCCTACTTCTGTAGATAATTAAATGGGGCATATCTAGGTGCAGCCCCTCTAAACTGAGAGTTCATGAAGAATAAGGATATTAGGTTTGGATGCCATGTTGAATGAAAAAGAAACTAGCATGTCATGTGTGGAGAGGAAGTTAAGTGTTTCTGCATTTTCATTCAATGTAATCCTGCTTTGCTCTGTCCATTTCAGGATATAGTCCCTGGCCCTACATCCTTGTAAATCTCTGTAAGAAATATCAGAAGTCTATTCACACACACTTGTTCATCATTGCTTAAAACTGAAAAAAGCTTTTAGCGCCATCAATCCTGCTTTCATTTTAGTGAAATGCAACGTATTTGACTTTCACAGTGTGGAAACTCAAGAAGCTGCTTAGTATGATGCCTGGTAATGAGGCTGTGCTTTTTTGCTGACTGAGGTTATCTGTTTTTAATAGTTGCATGCCAGGCAAATATGTAATAGGTGATCTTTTCCCCATCGTTTTCATTTCCATGAGCTGAATTTCTGCATGTCATGCAACTATTACAGTGTGGTGTGGAAAAGCAGTCCTCTTCCACCTCTTTCAAAAAGGAGAATGCCGGCAGCATCCAAGCTCAGGTGCCATGCAATTCTTGCCAGAAGGGCACTCCATCATTGGCCCATGGCAAAGGAAACAGGCCTGTGCACATATTTAAGATGAATAGTCTTCTTCATTTATTCCTAATGTACCGTGAGCTGTAACTGACGTTTGTTATTGGTTTTCCACTGGTAGTTTCTTTGGCGAAGACAAATGGTGAGCTCTGGATAGTCTGAAAACAGCAAGGCCAGGGGAGGAGCAAAGCTTGCTCCTTCTCACTAAAGCATAGTGAGACCAAACTGGGCCATTGTTTAGTTTATTGCATTGTTGTCCAGGTTGCCAGTGTGTTATATTTTTTGTATTGCCATTCATGTGCCCAAGAGATTCCAATGCCTTTATAAACATGTAGTGTAGTGACTACACTTGGGAGTACTGTGTACAGTGCTGGTTGCCACATCTCAGAAAGGTTATATAGTTCGAGAGGATGCAGAAAGGCTGAACTAAATAAACTGAGGTTTAGAATACTTCTTATAATAAGGAAAAGACTGCGGTGCTTGGGGCTTTTAAGTTAGGGTGTGAAAGCAAGTATGAGTGTGTGACAGAAACTTATAAAATTGTATAGTGTGGAAAAAGTGGGTAGAAATACAATTTTTCATCCTCATTACACTGGAACCCAGAGTCATTCAATAAAGTTGTTTCGCAGGATATTTTGGAATGACAAAAGTAGGTTCTTCAAACAGCACATTTTCTTTAAAAGTTTGCTACCACAAGATGTAATGATGGTCACAAGCTTAAATGTATTTGAAAGGGGGTTTGCCAGATTCATAGAGGACAAGGCTATAGGGCTACTAGTTTTGAAGGGTCTATTTCCTCAAGATTGGATGAAGTATTCCTCTGAATCTACTATTGAGCTTTAGCAACAAGGCTATTATTCTCATATCTTGCTTGTGGGTTTTCCAAAGGCGTTTGGCAGGTCAAAAATTGAATGCTATTCTAGGCTGCATCAACAGAAGTATAGTGTTCAGATCAAGGGAAGTTACACTACTGCTCTATACTGTCTTAGTCAAATCACACCTGGAATGCTGTGTCCAGTTCTGAGTGTCATGATTCTCTCAACCCTGCAATAGGCTGTGCAATCTGTTTGATGCAAAGATGTGGCTGACTTGCCACCCCATGTATAGGGTCCCCTTAGCTCAATTCATGTTCTTCATAAGGTGACCAATGTGGCACCTATGAGGAAATTTGAAGCACCATCCCATCAGCTCTTACCTTCCACGTACCTGCCTGAAAATCCTACCACTTTTTTTTTCAAGTAAAAGTGAATTTAGAAATATTTTCTCCTAGTCCACAGAAAGAACAAATCTGAGGAAAAAGCAACTATCACAGCCACAATACAGAAGAGTTTCAATACAACTAACCCCCTTCCCTGTTACAATGCCACACATGCTGTGGAAGATAAGTGGCAAAAAGCAACAGCATTAAGTAGCTGCAAAGTTCAATTTAGCAGACTCTACTCCACCACTTGCTTTTGAATACAGTTGTCAGGAATGTTCCAGATTGAGTTTCTTGATATTCCAAACACATTCCTAGTAATATTTCAAGCAAGCTGTGTTGGTGTGCAAGCAAATCTATTCAGCACCTGCAGTTTCCTCTCCCTGTAATAGGAAGACATTTCATCACTGGTAGCTGCTTCTGAAAAACATGCCAGAATTAAGAGCCCAATGTAGACATGAGCTGCAAGATTTTTCATGTTGGAGGGGAATCTGTCCACAAAGTTGTAGCTGCAGAAGTTCACATGTCCAACAGGCACACTAATAAAGCAGGCTGATCCTTCCAAGTTGATGGCTCAGTCTGGCACTTGAAGGAGGCAAAGAGAAGATGTCGCTTTCTGGAGTTTGATGTCCTTGGTATTTCCAGGAAGGAATGGACCATTGCAACAGCAAAGTACAGTAGTTATGCAGCAGCAAGGAGCAAGCTACTACTAAATGGGAGCTAGGGCCACTAAATTCCATGCTCATGAGGCAAATAACCCATGTAGTCCCAAATCCTATGCTGCCAGTTGGCAGAGAGGCTCTGCAGCATTGTTTACCACCTTCACTTTTGGCATACATTGTGTCCTGTTGATTACAGCTGACAGCAACTTGGACATCTAACACATAAACCACAATAGAAGTAAGCCAAACGTCTCACAGGATAACCTGCATCCTTTGTCTGGTATACAAAATCCCACTAATTGAAAACCTGGGAATAAATGGATGCTGGTTCACTGTAAATATGTTCTCAGTATGTTCATAGCTGTAGAAGATATAAATAAAACGACCAGCAAGAGGAGGACAAAGGGTCTTTAGGGTTCCTGACTTTCACCCAAGCTGTCTCCTTCAGCAATGTTGACTAACTGTACTTCTTTCCACTCATCAGGGGAGAAATGCTACTTCTGTTCTCTTTTCCAGACAATAACCATGCCTTTGGCATCACTGGATGCCAACAGGCTTTCGTCACAGTTAAAGCTGACATCCAACACAGCAGCACTATGACCTTGTAGTTTGTTGACTATAGCCTTAGTAGCTCGCTCCACGTCAAAGAAGTAGACACACATATCCTCACTGCCGGTCACTGAAATGCACAAAGAGAAGTTATTAGAGGGGGAAAAGCTTCCCTGTGTTTTTTTTTTTGGGGGGGGAATAAGCTCTGCAGTAATTATGTGTCATACAGATTAGCTGCATGCAGTAGCAGAGTTGCGAGCAAGGAAGTGGCAACCTGCAAGAAATTCCAAGTGAGAATGTCTTGTCCTGCATCCCCTTTACAATGAGAATGAACTCTCATGGGCATCATACCAATGCATGCTCCCTGGCGGAAGGACATGAGGGGACAGAAGATGCTGCGGACAGGATGTGAGCTCTGCTGTATCTGGAAACTTCTCTTAAGCTGGAGTGTCCCTTCGTTGTCCACTACCCTGTCAGGAAAAAGTAGCCAAGAACAGACAATGGATAAATAGCTTAATCATCGCAAACTGCTTCTCGGTGCCTGCATTACACTAACGTATCACATATTCTGTCCTCTAATATGGGGCTCATTGGCACTCTGAACATATGAGTAGAGCAAGTTTCTGTCTTCTAGCATGGCAATGCCATGGGAAGCCCCTCACCTATATAGCAGCAGCTTGTTAATACATGCATTGATGAGGAGGGAGGGGTCCCGTGCTTCTCTGCTGATCCAAGAGCGGGCCGAGATACTGGTGATAGAACTGCCCTCGTTAACTATCAGCCGTTTTGCCTTGGTCAGTTTTCCTGTAGGGGGGAAGAAGGAAGCAGAGGGCTTGAAGCCAAGCCGCACCTGTGCTAATCCTTGTCCTTACTATGCTCCCCATCCCACTCCACTCACCTGTTGCCATGTCAAAGAGGAAAGAAAATATGCTGCCTTTGTCATCTCCTGCCCAGAGGATACGGCCAGGGGAATCAAAGGAGAGAGACAGCACTCGGCCAGTTAGCTTGCTCGAGCCACCCTTCACTTTTTTCCCTGTTGAGATGTTCACCACATGGAGGTTGTGCTTTCCATTCCCCACCTTATGGACAAATAAAGATGTCAGTTTCAAACTATTCTACAGAGCAGAAGAATGAACAACAGGCACACACTCTTCCTCTCCTCTTACCCCCCAAGAGAATCTCCCCTCACCACCATCTTGGTTAATTAGGGACCTGAAACACCTAGAGGAGAAAGTTTTTGTTTTTATCTATGCCAAGCCCCTTTGACTTGTGACCAGACTGCCTTTGCTTCACTCCCAGCAGTACTGATTCCAGTTCCCATTTCTTTTGATTCAGCCCACTTATTCCGTACCTACATCATTTGGGGGGTGGGGAGAAAGGAGGAAACCTCAACTGTATGCAAGCACATGTCCCTTGGAGGGGAAAGGCCCAGTGCTTTGTTTATTAGCTCAGGCGGCAGTGGGCAGGGGCACTATACCCTAGGCCAGTGATGGCAAACCTATGACACGCGTGTCAGACGTGACACGCAGAGCCCTCACTGCTGGCACACGCCCCATCGGCCCATTCACGTTGTTGTTGCCCCCCCCCCATTTGTTCTCCCGCTCCTCCTCAAACTACAGCTTGTCTCCGGTCCTTTGTTGTTGTTGTTGTTGCTGCTGGTAGCCAGAGATTGTTTTTTAACCCTTTCTGTGCTGTTTTTTCTGACGCTTTGGCAGACGATGATTGGGTGTAACAGTGTTCATTTTTTAACCCGTTCTGTGCTGGTTTTTTTGGCGCTTTGGCAGACTATGTCGGTGCTGCGTGTTAGTTCCAGCAAATGTATTATTCGTCATTTATTTCTGTTCTCTCCCCCCCCCCCAAAAGTGCAGCAGCTTTGGGGCAGCCTCCCCAAAAAAGCAAAGCAACTTTTGCACCCCCTAAAAAAAACCTCCAAAACTTTGGTCAGCAGCCCCCCCCCCAAAAAAAAGCCCAACAACTCTGGGCACTTTGTGATAAATAAGGGGTTTTTGGTTTGGTTTGGTTAAATAATTAGTTTTTGGGTTATTAAATACAGTTATATATTACAATTATACATTTTTGTTATTTAAACTATAAATATCATGAAATTATGGTTTTTTTTCTTGAAGTGACACACCACCCGAGTTATGCTCGGTTTTTTTTTTGGCAAATTTTGACACACCAAGCTCAAAAGGTAGCCCATCACTGCCCTAGGCCTTCACTCACCACCGTGAGATTATTGTTCATGGGCTGGAAAGTGCAGCAGAGCAGCTCAGAAGCATCTGGATCTGGAATTTCCCGGATGCACTTGCCATCCTCTGTAGCCCATATGCGCATAGTGGCGTCAAGTGAAGTGGAAACAATGACGTCATTGGAGAGGGACCAGGCAAAGTCCGACACGCCACGGCTATGTCCCTTCAGCACCCGCAGCACCACAGGGGGAGTTGGCACTAGCTGGCACACAGAAATGGTACCATCCAGAGAACAGCAGGCTAATAGGTGTTTGTCATCATTGGCAAACTGAACCTTGGGCACTGGGAAAGAAAAGGGGAAATGCTGTTAGCCAGATGTTGACAGCAAAGGCAAGAGCAGCACCAGCACCCACCCTCTAAGAGGCTAACAGTTTTAAGGGATTCTTAATTCTTTCCATGCACTTCAGCTACAAATATATCTCTGCCAGATACCACTCAGAACATTTTTGCATCAATACAATTACAGAGCTCTCTAAGGAGCATTTGAGGAAGGCTGTGGGGGAAGGGAGGCTTTGTGTTAGGCTACTTAATAGTTAACAGCTGCACTTAAGCATGCTTATCAGCAAAAGATGCAACACCAGCCTGTAAAGGCTTTTCCAACCCTCCACTTTCCCTTGCTCGCTTCCACCTCAAGAAGGCAGGAATAATAACCTCAGTACTTGTCTTGGAGTCGTCTGTTTTGTTTTTTGCAGGGGTGGGGGTGGGGTGTCACTTCTTCTACATAGTTCTCTCCAAAACGCAATCTTCATTGTCACCTTGGTTCATATGACCAATGTGACATCAAAAGACAATTAGTAGCTATCCCATGACACCTTAGCTACTGCTCTACTCACCAGCCTCATCCACGTGCTGGTCAAATATATGGTACATGCCAGCAAAAGCGTAGTTCTCACTTAGGGTGGTATCCCCAGCCATTGCACGGCTGGCCTCTGCCACCGAAGTGGGGACAACACTGCCAGGGGGTCTAAAGGAAGACACAAGACATTGTTATGAAATAAGCACACACCTCGAACTTTGTTTCCAATGGAATGGGTGTTGGAGGGCGGGGAAACCAGTATGGGAGCAGAGAGCTTTTGTCCTGGCTGCTTTACTTGTACTGGAGTCAGAACAGTATCCAGGGTTCTGACAAAAACTTGGAAGTCAAAGAATTGGCATGCACCAAATGAGCAGATGAATGCCATGCCCACTTTTAGCCCCAGATTAGATCTGTCGGCCTTGTACCTCTCATCGTAGACAGCTCGGTTCATTTGCGCCTGCAACTGGTAGGACCCTCGGCTGACAGAGCGGCGGTGGCCTCGGGCACCCAGTGCCCTTGGGTCGTCATCAAAATCCTATGGCACAATGCATAAAATAGCTACATTGGAAGATAGCAAGGAGCTAGATGACATACTATGCTGGGTGCTATGCTGAAGGAAGCAGAGACATATACCTGCAAAGTCAGGGATTACAGAGAGGAAGCAATGAGAAGATGAGGAAACGGCAGCCAACACTTAAGTTGCAGAGTGCCTTTATAAAAGACTCAGATTTCTAACCTGTGCTTCTGTTCTCTCTGTTTTGTTTGTCTATTTTCTAATCCTGATGACTAAAAATGTGTCGGGAGGCTCTTAATGAAGGCTCTGGAACCTTTGCGGGGGGAGGAATACCTCTTTAACTGTGCCCTTACCTTGTTCTGCTCTCTACATTCCCATTTTTCTTGTCTGTTTTCCCAAATTGCCAAATTTTCCAATTTTCTGAAAATCTGAATATTGGGATTGGAATTATGTGAGCGGCTCTATGCAAATAAACTTACTCTGCGTATGTCTATTGCTCATGCCATGGGCGTAGCCAAGATTTTTGTTAGCGGGAGCAGAACCGATGTGGTTGGTCAGTTAGTTAAGTATTTCTATTGTTTTACTTGATCTGGAGGAGGGAGCTGCCCCTCCCTGCCCCCCTGGCTATGCCCATGACACATGCATAGTTTAGCTTTGGCTTCCCTGGGGTTACACACAGCCCTGATCCTACTGGACAAGAATACTGTGCTGCATGGAGTGGGAGCTCAAATGCTCCTGTGTTGCAAGGAATCATTCTCTCCTCTGAGCAAGTGCTGACCTCGGCAAAACACCTACGGCCCTCTTCCCACCAATGGAATAAGCTTCATTTAAATACATGATGTCCCGGGCCAAATGCACAGGGCTGGTGTTACTCTCATCCCCGTCCCCCCCCCCTGGTTGCCCTTGGTTACCTCCATGCGGTCAAGTGTGGTACGACTGCTTCGGACAATGCTGTTGCTGTAGGCACGGAAGCTGCTCTGCTCTGAGAGGGGGCCGTAGCGCTGGGCCAGGAGCTGGCCGCGCAGCCGCAGGTACTGCTTACGGAGCGAGGGGTCGTAGCCGGCTTTAGCGTTGTCCCGCAGCAGCTGGCTGCGCCGGCGGATGTACTGTGTGCGGAATTGCGGGAAGGTTGGGGTGCGGTATGCGTTGTACCTGCAATAGGGGTTGGTGCATCAGCTGCTGGAAGCCTGAGCCTACTGCATTCTCATTAAGCTCACCCTGCTCTCTTTTGCTCTTCAGCATCGTGCTGGGGTTAGCACCAACTGAACGTAGAGAATCTCCTTCAAGATTCCCCTGCAGCACAGTATCTTGCATTGCCATGCTGTGGTCAGTACTCCAGCTGACGACACTATAATGGTGTGACACAATATATTTGAGGCCACCAAATGAAAAACACTCAACAATTGGAAACAAAATCCCTCTGGTACAAAGTAAGATTTGAGGAACCCACCCACCATCTACCTCTAAAACGTTGATATTTTGCTTCTAAAACTTAGTTGTCCAAAGACACAAGACACTGACCCTTTCTCAGGACATGTTTTTAGTGGAGGTTTGACCATGTTGGTCTGGATACAAGGCTCCCTCAATGTAGGAAGCACCCCTAAAATAAGATTTTTTTAAATCACATCTTTTCTACCTATAAGAGCATGGTTTATACAGGCCTGGTTTGGGGAAGAGCGGAATGCAGCCTATATTCAGACCAATATGGTAATTCCTGCACTAATTGAAAGTACGGCATCAAAAAATGATTGACTCATCTGGAGAAACCACCAAGGGTAATTGTGAAGGCATATTCATAACTATGTGTCTCTATTGTTGATGTTCCCACCAAACATGGGTCTAGAATTCTCACACAAGACACCCATCTCCTTGAACAATTAGACAAGAGTGATTTGCCTTCTTCCCATAATAACATGGGGAGCCCTGCGGGATCAGACCAAAGGCCCATCTAGTCCAACATCCTTTTCTTACAACAGCCAACCAGATGCTTGTGGGAAGCCCACTAGCAGGACCTGAGAGCAACAGTACTCTCCTCATTTGTGATTCCCAGCAATTGATCTGCAGAAGCATACTACTTCCACCAGCACAGGTAGACCCCAGCAGCACAAAACACCGCCCAAGTCCCCTGTGGGCCCTGCTCCTTTACACTTACCGTGCATCTACAGCCAACACTTGCTGCCAAACTGCTGCCATGCCCCACACTGCCACTGGCCGCTCAGGGGAGCCTGTAAGTGGGCGTCTGCAATTGAGAGGTTGCAAAGAAATCAGCTTCAGAGATGGATGCTGAGAGGGATTAAAGGCTTGCGCAACATGATGGCCCATCCATTAGCATGAAACTTCCAGGCCAAGAGGGGCACAGATGGCTAGACAAAAGAAGCCTTAGCTGTGAAACTGGCCATAGGCAACGGACAGGGAAAGCACACTCCCCTTCCCACAGGAAAAAAACAAAGCTCCGTGACAGTGCTTCAGACAAGCTAAGGAAGAACCAATTGAAGCAGATGATGGGACTCGGACAGCAATGGGTGTGGTGGTAGTATTTTGTTTCCTGCAGCATAAGGGAGAGCATGAATTCTGCGTCCCTCATACTGGAGCCACTGTGTAGTCTGCTGACTTGTTTTACTGGGAGGGAAGAAAGGTTTGGACTTGACACTGATGTTCCCTCCACATAACAGACAGCACTAATACAGGGAATGGATATGGGCCACAGGATCGTAAAAGGTACTAGAGCAGGGATTGCAAACCGTCCAGTCAGGAGACCTACAGCATGACTTATCTGCCCCCTCCGCACATTATTACCTTAGTAATTCTTGGCAGTTCTTCCCAGGAAGGAGTGCCCTTCCCCTACAGTGGCTTTGCAAAAGGGGCCCAGTCCCCATAGCTTAAGAAATTGGTCATGCCTGCATTAGAGCATCCATAGGAGATAGATAAGAGTGAACCCTAAGCCAAATCCAGCCATCTGGTCTCTAATATCCTACTACACGCTCCCCTGAAAAGAGGAAGATCAGAGGGGGATCTGCACCAGCAGCATCTGCGACAACTGGACTTTGCAGTGGGCAATTTTTGCTGGGTCTTTCCTTAAAAGGGACCTAATTTCTGATTTGGGGGAGGGGGTGTTGAGAAAAAGGAGCTCAGGATGTGGTATGGTATTACTGGGATGATAAGCAATGACAGCCCCATTTGCTGGAGGAGCGGAATAATCCCGTAAGCATTTTTGATGGGAGGAGAATTAATTTCCTATTACATGGGGGGTGGGGAGAGACGCGAAGGGAGGTGCGACGTTTCGGAGGTGATGGCACGGGCTCGTTACCATGGCGATGAGAAGAGAGGGGCGGGGATGAAGGAAGGCAAGGGAGAGAGGGATGTGGATGCGCTGAGAAAGGGCCTGTGTCCGCGGGATGTCCCGAAGGCAGGGAGGAGACCGCGGGGTCTCCATGGCGACCACCTCGCCGGGAAAGGCAGCTGAGGCCAACCTTGCAAAGGGGGGCGGCGGGGCGGGCTCGTTTCCACGGCAACCGGACCCGGGGAAGGGGGGGGCGCCTCATCCTCCGAGGGCAGCCGGCCGGAGGGTCGGGGTCCCGCGGGTGGGTAGAAGGGGCGCTGTGGACGCGGGCGGTACCTGCAGCAGCGGCTCCCGGGTCCTCAGCCGCGGCGATGGCCGGCAGCGGCAGCAGCAAGAGCAGCGGAAGAAAAAGGCGGAGACGACGAGGAAGGCGGGAGGAGGAGCCCCGGCGGCTCCAGCCCACAAGGAAGGCGCATGCGGGCCCGGCGGCGCCCAGCCCTTCCGAGGCGGAGGTGGCGACGCGAGTGGCAGGCCGCTGTCAGCCGCCCAGAGGTTGCTCGCCGCCGCTGGCCTCGCTGCTCAGCTGCTGCGGTGCGCGTGCTCCAGAGCACGTGCAGAGTGCAATCTCCCCATGGGGGATGAGGAGCGGCGGGGGCGGGTAGCGGCCAACTGGTGAGGTTTTCAAAGCGGACGTGAACCCCAGAATCTTTGTCCGCGTTTGTAAAACAATTATCACAGAACTCCTTCTCTCCTCTCCCCCGCCCCGCGCCGCTTCTTCTTTCTGCACTGTTCCCCTCGCCTTTGCTCCTTGCGGGCGGTTCACCAAAAGGGGCTCGACGTCGAAGCCACACTTACTGTTCCGCAGTCATAGGAGCCAACTCCTAGGGACCGAGGTCCCTCCCCCCACTTCTATTAAAATATTTGAGACAGACGCCCCCCAAGTTGATGGGGATTGCCATTCAGATAGTGTGCGTGTGATCGATTTTGTGGGGCGGGGCTCACCTGCCCCATCCCCAATATTTTATTCAAGCTCGCACCCCTGCCCATAGTAATCACAAAAGTCCCAATGTGTGTTTTGAGGGGAGGTGCATTTTGTTGTTTTGCATATACTTGGGGAAGTTTTTGCTGAAACCGCGTTGCACAAAAGTGACTCCTAGAACTGAACGGAGGAGGGGTAGCTGGAGGTCTGAGACCTCGCTTTATTAACCCTTAAACTCCAGGCTCCAATATAGTTAATAATAATAATAGCAACAGTAACAGTAATAGTAATAATATACCCCGCCCACCTGGGCAGCTTACAGCACGTATAAAAACATAGTACAATAAGTTGCATAATAATATTAACTATATAGCACTGCTAAGCTGCAGAGTACCCTTGTATTTCACCCTAAGAGGTTCGTGCCTAGAAGGGCTTGCAGTCTTCATCCTGACACCTAGGGAGTGGGGAGGAAGAGACCAGAAGGTTGCAAAGGCAACCGAGAAATACCAGTCTCCATTTCTAGAGAACAGGATGGAAGGAATTTGGGCGATGCCAAACCCTTGTATAGCAAGTTGCGCCTGTTAACCCTGCCTGCCTCTGTGCTCGTCATTTTACAAACTACTTTTGTGCCATTCTACTGAAGAGCTCTGCGCCCTTGCAGAGTCTCTTGTTTAAGGTACCAAAGCGATCCAGAGCAAGGAGAGCAAAAAAACGATGGACCAGAAACCAGGATCGTTTTGTAGTTAAAGAGCAAGGAAAGAAGCTGGGGGGGTTCAAGCAGGGAGACAACATGCCAGCAAGCATTTCCTGTATAATGTCTGTTCAAAGTTTTGCAAGCCACCCACCCAGCCAGAGGCCACACCAGGAAGCTCAAGGAAAAAGAAAGCAAGGAAACTTACTGGAATCTCATCCAGATCGAGTTGCCCCAGCTGCTGCTACTCACGGAGCTTCTTTTCTTCCTCTCCGGATTCCACTCCATGGTTTTCCCGGGGAAGCCAGATGCACCTGCTAGGCTGCAATCTGGGCCTTTGTAGAGAGGGTGGGGCTGCTTGGGAAAGGAACTGGTGATAAGGAAGGCCAGTTCTATCCGTGTGTGTGTGTAAAAGTAAGTTCAAATTCCTGGAGAGCCTGGTATAAACCTAGGTGCCTCAGAGAGGCATCTATAGGCCACCTAGAGTGGACTATGAGATGAGCTTTATGTTCATTTCCTCACAAGTACAGCCCTGTTGCTTCCAGTGAGATCCTCCACTATGCGCTTACAAGAACTGCAGCTTTCATACAAAGCTACAGCTAAGTTTACAATGTATTTATAGCCCAAAACATAATTTATTTACTAGAGAAGTAAGGCAAGAACAGAAGGTGTTTTAACTCTAGCCCGACTCACAGAAGTAAGGCAAGATGATTTTCCTAACATGGAGAAAAGTGGGAATAAGAAGCTTAACTATGGGAAAAGTTAGAAGAAAAAGTGGCAGTCTTAAAAGGCAGCCCCCCCCCCACGCAATCTTACATGGAAGTAGCACTCCCTAAGCTCTGTGGTACTTCTTTCTGACTAAACATCCATGGGAGCTGTAAGTTGAATATAAACCAGAAGTTCGCAGGACCAGAATAAAATGCAGGAAAGAACTAGGCTCATTCATAAAGAAGCTGAAAGAAAAACATCCCACAATTTTGCATATGCACAAATGAACCACAATCCTGGATTTTATCCTAAGCTCTTAATGAGGAATACTAGGTGAGAGGCACAGAAGGAAAAATCTGCCAAATTTTTCAGTTTCTTGCTACAGCTTCATTGTGACTATACCAGCGGTAGGCAACCTAAGGCTCGGGGGCCAGATGCGGCCCAATCGCCTTCTTAATCCGGCCTGCGGATGACCCGGCAATCAGCATATTTTTACATGAGTAGGATGTGCCCTTTTATTTAAAATGCATCTCTGGGTTATTTCTGGGGCCTGCCTGGTGTTTTTTAGAATGTGTGCTTTTATTTAAAATGCATCTCTGGGTTATTTGTGGGGCATAAGAATTCGTTCATTCCCCCCCCCAAAAAAAATAGTCCGGCCCACCCACATGGTCTGAGGGACGGTGGAACGGCCCGTGGCTGAAAAAGGTTGCTGACCCCTGGACTATACCATCCAGAGTAACTTAAAAATATACATAATGCGACAATCTGATGCACATTCACCTGGGAACAGGCCTTTTGTCAACTCTGTGAAACTTACTTTTGAATAAACATGCCTAGGCTCATGCTGTACAAATGCCTGTCAGTATTGCTGTTAATTTCTTTCCAATTATTGACACCAAAACATCTCCCAAAGTTACTTTAAGTTAAAACAAACAAACAAACAAACACTTCACTAAAGCTGGTGTGCTTAGATGTTCCTTGATGATGCCCTGCGCCAGGAGGACCCTCTGGGAGAAGTGGTATTCCATATCACACCATCATCTCTTGTGAACTGCCCTGAGACCTCCAGGTATAGGGCAGTGTATAAGTTGGAAGAAGGAGGAGGAGGAGGAGGAGGAGAGGGAGGAGGAGGAGGAGGTGCATGATTTGTGGTGGCCCAAAGCATACTTTTGGAAGCCTTATAATAAGCTGTTGCAGGGGCAATGGAGTAGTGGGCATATTGGGCATATTCCCTATGGGTGGTATCCTGCTGTCATTGACATCCAGGGAAGGGACTGTGAGCAACCCCAGGGAAAGTAGGGTGTTTCTAGGACTAAGGTGAAACTGTGAAGCTCTCTTGTGATTTTTGTTGTTGGGCGCTGCAGTTGTTTAAGACAGTAATCTTGTTATAATACTGAAATGTCATTTTTTGGTACGTTATTATATTTCATATTGTTTTGATATGTTATCATGAAATTGTTTAAAATGCATTATTGTTTCCTTTGTTGTAAGCTGCTTTGAACATGATTTTTTGGGGGGTGGGAAAACGGCATGCAAATAAAAGGAATGGATGGAGGGATGGAGTAGACCAGGGGTCAGCAAACTTTTTCAGACCTTGTGGGGGGCCGGAATATATTTTGGAAAAAAAATATGAACAAATTCCTAAGGCCCACAAATAACCCAGAGATGCATTTTAAATAAAAGGACACATTCTACTCATGTAAAAACACCAGGCAGGCCTCACAAATAACCCAGAGATGCATTTTAAATAAAAGGACACATTCTACTCATGTAAAAACATGCTGATTCCCGGACCGTCCGCGGGCCGGATTTAGAAGGTGATTGGGCAGCATCCGGCCCCTGGGCCTTAGTTTGGAGACCCCTGGAGTAGACACACACATTACCTATTTTTTTGTATGTACCTATTTTTTGTGCCATGCAGCCAAAGGAAGCTCTGGACCAGTCAGAATGCATCGACATCTTGTGAAGTGCACTGCCCATTTGCTTGAGTGTCGGCCCGAAGCACATCTTGGCGGGGGGGACGGACCCCAATTAATTATTTCTAAATATTTTGGCTATTTTTGGTGTTCATGGATGTCCTTGACCATTCCATACACCCGTGGGAAGCTGAGGGCCAGGCAGGATACACCACAGGTTGCAGAGGATCCCCTCCCCATTACCCATTTATTATGTTTATGGGGCCCATCATGCATTTAGGAACATTTTACAAGCATTCTACTTTGGACTGAATAACCTTATTGCTGTGCTTGAGGAGGGGAGTCCCATGACCACGAGAATTCATAGCATGAGTTAACCCAAGCTTTATTTCTGGGGCTCAGGGCCATATAAACTTTGCTTTTCATGTTGAGGGACCAGTGTACTTTCGAAATCTCGAACAAATAAGCAACTGGGAACCAACTTCAGCAACGTGTTCAAACGCAGAAGAGGAAGTGGGGCTGGGTGTGTGTGAAACCTGCCCATATTCTATTTAATCTCATTCTTTTGAGATGGGCCCCTCCCCCAGCCTCGGAAACGGCCAATATGCCTCTTTTAGGCACTGAGCCTCTGTTGTTTTTGTTATTGTGGTTGTTGTGGCGCCCCGGCGCCCTCCAGCCCCTCAGCTCCGCTTTCCTCCTTCCCACAATCCCCAGTCCGGGGACGCCTTTCTCAAAATGGAGGCGAAGGTTCATTTCGGTCGCCGCCCATCTTCCCGCCTCCGCGCTGCTTCCGTCCAATGGCGCTGCGGGATCCTGCGGTCCATTGCTTGGTCTCCGAGCAGCGATTGGTGCGCTTGGCGGGCGGAAGTGGGGCGATGTGGACTGAAATGAAAAGGCGCGAGGAGCGCAGCGACATTGAGCGGCTATGGCGGCCTCGGAGGCGGCGAAGTGAGTGCTGTTTATTTGCCACTTATTCCCAAGAAATAGGGATAATTTTTTTTTTAAAAAAATAGTAATATATACATGCTTTGGTTTCTCTTCAGCTGGTATAAATCTTAGGGTATTTTTAATCTTGTTTTACTGTATTGCACGCGTAACGCACTAAATTTTAAAAGTCCATATAATCTCGAGAAGGTTAACAGCTAGGGACCGGTTTACCTACGAGGTCGCCTAAAACCACCATTTATACATCAAAGCAGACTCGTTTAGGAGAGCGGCGGTGTCCCCCCCCCCTTTGCACATAACTGTTTCGTTGGGCATTGAAGGAAGAATGGTTTTCATTTGTATACAGTACTATATATATATATATATATATATATATATATATATATATATATATATATATATATATATGTGGCACATGTACGTATCTTTGGACCAGCTTGCTTGCGAGGTCGGCAGGCCCTCCCTGTGCCCACTCAACCGCTCTGAATTGGGGCTACTGGCACTACAGCAGGTGCCACATAATACTCATTTTATGCACTTGAACTCGATCCTTTAGTTTGGCAGTGCCTACACTTCGAAACTCCCTGCCTATTGAGATCAAGCAGGTGCCTTCACTGTTTACTTTTCAGTACCTGCTAAAAACATTATTCTGTATTTCCGTAGTTTCTACTGCTGCATTTGCTTGAAAACATTCTAATTGCAGGGGGTTAGACTAGGTCAGGCACCCCCAAACTTGCGGCCCTCCAGATGTTTTGGACTACAATTTCCATCATCCCCGACCACTGGTCCTGTTCGCTAGGGATCATGGGAGTTGTAGGCCAAAACATCTGGAGGGCCGCAGTTTGGGGATGCCTGGACTAGGTGATCTGCAGGTCCTTTCCAACTCTGCAATTCTATGAATTTTCCACAGGCACTTGGGTGTTCCTTGAAAGTTCAGGGGATTGTTTGCTTATAAAAGTACATGCCTCCATCTCATAAAACAGCTCAACAATACGTATAACAAGTGAAATGTAAAACGCCATTTAAAAACCAGTACAAAATAATCATTAATCAAGAACATCTTAAACAGCAGCATAGGCTTGACAGGTTCCTCAGTGAGGCAGTGAAACAGCAGGCGAGTTTCCCTGTATAGAACAACTTTCTCGTCACTTCTGACCACCTGAACAGCTGTACTTATTTATTTTATTGCATTTATATCCCGCATTTTTTCTGCAAGGACCTTGGTGTATATGGTTCTCCATCCCATTTAATCCCCATAGCAACCCTTTGAGGTGGGTCGGGTTTCATGATTGTGGGGATTTGAACCCTTGTCTCCCAGATCCTACCCAGTCCAACACTTTAACTATTATACCACACTGGTGTTAGGTGTGTTCAAGGTGTTGTTCCCTGTTTGCATAGAGCAACTCTGAACGCTGGTTAGCCTGGCAAATATCCCAGCTGAGCTGGATGTATGCCCTTGGCGTGGGCATCTTGTGACCTCCAGCTGTTGAACTACAACTCCCATTAGCCTCAGTCAGTGTAGCCAGTGGTCAGGAATGATGGGAGTTTGTCATCCAACAACATCTGCAGGGCCCACATTTGCCCACCCTGGACTAGGTAAGAATATGACCTTCCTTGAGTCTTTCACCAGTATGGAGGGTCGTCACGCAGCTGAAATGCTTCCTGGGACATAATAAAGTTTTGAAAGGTGCTCTTTTAGTTTCTTGATATTATGGTTTCTTCATGTCCTCCTTAGGCTTCTTGCTTGGGTGAAGGACGCAATCGCCTTTGAGAGCCAAGCCCAATATGGGTTGGAGGATGACCTACCACCTCAGGTTTTGCTTGAGCATGCTGTGGTGAGTAGTAGTCCTTTTTTCCTTTTGAGGGGATGCTGGCTTTAGTCCTGGCTGGCTCAACGGGCGGAGAGCTCCCAGGGTGCTGACTTGAACCCTGCTTTTGGTGCGTGTTTTCCAGAGCACCAGGCACGCCCATAAGTTTATGGTGATGCAGCTGCAAGTGTTGAAGTTCTTTCTGGATTTCCTTGATTCTGGGCTTTGCGTTGAGAACGCCTCCGAATCTTCTGTTCGTGAGTATGCATTCTGCACAAGTCACAGTTTTCTATGTGTCCAAACTAATGAGGGTGTAGCGTGAATCAAAGTATCTCTAGTTTGCCCATACCTAATAGGTATGGTCAAACAAGAAGTGAAAAAAAAGGATTAGAAGATATTTTTGTATTCAGTAGCGGCAGCAAGAATTTTAATCGCTAAATTATGGAAAACCCAGGAAGTCCCTACGATTAGAGATTGGCAAGAGAAATTAATTACTTATATTGATCTGGCCAAATTGACAAATTCGATAAGGGGTGGTTCAAATAAAAAGTTTAATAACAATTGGGAAAAATTCGGAATATATCTGAAAGAACTTGGGTTTAAAATGAATATTTTGTAGAATTCCCAGAAGGAAAGTAAATGGATGCAGTGGGAAAGTTAAAAACTTTGAAGCCAGGGAGGAAGAGAAGGGGAAGTCAATCGGGATAAGATGATATGAATTTGGATATTGAAATGAAGATATAGAAGCTAGACCGATAAATATGGTAGAAGATAGGAAAGTTTTATTTGAATGTTTATGATTGTTTATTTGTATATTTTTTGGCTGTTGTGTATTTTCTGTTGGAATTTTAGTTGACTGTTTTGTTTTATAATTATTTTAAATTCAATAAAGGTCATTTTAAATAATAATAATAATAATAATAATAATAATAATAATAAACAAAGTATCTCTAGTTTGCATATTAATTTTAAAAAATAGCCTTGCATTGTGGATTGCTTAGTGTAGTTAAACCTGTTTTTGTATTGACTCCCATGGAATTGTGCCATAGCGTTGCACCACTGCTTTTTCTCCTTGCCATATACAACCTTAAACTGTTTCCAGGGCCAAAATAGGGGGGCAACTTACCTGTGACCCTCCAGATGTTGCTGGACTACAACTCCCATCATCATCCATGCTGGCAGGTGCTGATGGGAGTTGTAGTCCAAAGCATCCAGAGCGTGCCACGTTGGCCACCCCTGGATTAGGAAATGGGGTTTTTATTTTTTCATTTATTAATTTAAATTTTTAAATTTAATTTTTAAAAATCTTTATATTTTTATAAACTGTCTTGCATTTAATTTTCCACAAAATAAAATAAAAATAAATGCAAAGGAGGAAATGGCTTTTACCGGTATAAACTCCCCAGAAAACATTCTGTGCTTTCAGTCCAAGAGTCCAAGCTGAGCAGTGCTGAAGTGTGCTCTGTGGAGCTACATTTCTTCAGCTGGTGTCTGGTGGGTGTATTGGGCAAGCTGGTTTAATGAACATCAGCCCTTGTTCCCTGGAGAGTTTATTTTTTTTTTATTGTGGCTGGTCATAGTGTGGGTTGGAA
The DNA here is from genome assembly GCF_965207765.1 of Zootoca vivipara. NCBI lineage: Eukaryota > Metazoa > Chordata > Lepidosauria > Squamata > Lacertidae > Zootoca > Zootoca vivipara. Next base: position 6,267,612 of record NC_142598.1, read on the forward strand.
ACTTCTACTTCTGGTATTTTGAGAAACTCGGTGAAACGACTGGGGCACATGTACCACCTCTACTGTCTCCGAGGCTGATCTTGGGCTCCCCACCTCCCCGGCCCCTTCTCTTGCAGGAGAGGAGGTGGCCGAAGCGAAGCAGGAGTGGAAGAAGCTCAAAGCTGAGTACCAACAACAAGTGGAGAGCATCAAGAAGGATGTGCCACAATTGCTGCTCAAGCTGGAGCAGGCGCGGAACCGAGCTCAGCTCTTGGAAGAAGCTCTGCAGCGCTACCAAGACAAGGTGCTTTGCTGATTTGCGGGTGGTGATGGGGAGCCTGGGATGGAGTTGTCCCCCTGTTTTCTGATTATAGCAAGAGTGGCGAGCCTGTGGCTCTTGAGATGTTTCCAGACGTCAGCTCCCATGGCTCAGGAATGGTGGGAGCTCTAACACAACCAGACCTAGAGGCCCAGAGATTTCCTGGCCTTGGATTAAAGCAAGCTGCCCGTAGACAAGATGCTAAAGCCAGGGTGGCCTAGACATCTCACCCTCCAGAATTTTGGAGGTCGAAGGAGGGGAGGGCAAAAACCCTTACAAAGATTCAGGCAGCACATTTGGTGGAGGGAAGCTTAAAAAGTAATTATTAGCATTAGTATTATTAAATTTGTATACACCCTTCGTAGATCTCAGGGTGGTTCACAACATAAAATTACAATATAACGCCCCCAAAAGTGCATAACATAAATGAGAACAAAAATAAACCAATAATCCCCGCTTCCACGTTTGGAAAATGCCCTGGGGTGCCCCTGCAGCCCCCGAACTCCGAGCATCCTCTGGTATGCGCACCTCTGGAAAAGGCATTTCCCTTCTCCAGTGCGCTTCAGCGACATATATCAAATGATATATGCACACTAATCTTCTAGCATAACACAGCAAGAAGACATTGTAGAGCTAATCTACATATTTATTTACACACTATGTACAGACAAAGGATTCATGGCGTCCTCTCCCTGCAGCTCCGAGAGACGAACAGGTCACAAGTAAAAGCAAAGTACAGTACAAATAGTACACACAACGGAAGAGATAAGACTGTCTTCCGTTCCCACACTCTTCTCAGACAGGCATGTGATTGACAGCAATCTCATCTGCAATATCGGAGGCGTGAAATACTAACACCCACATAGGATTCTTATCTCATTATGCATGATCAAGCTTTCTTTAGCGCCTCAGGCCTTGCTTCCCCCCCCCCCGCAGGACCAATTGCAGTCATCAGCAGTCGTTAACAGCCATCAACAGGTTTACCACTCCCATCAGCCCATCACCCATTCCCACCCACCCCTACCACCCTCTGTATATACATAAGGGTCGGACTCTTCTGTTTCAAGTGTATCTGAAGAAGTGTGCATGCACACGAAAGCTCATACCAAAATAAAAACTTAGTTGGTCTTTAAGGTGCTACTGAAGGAATTTTTTTTATTTTGCTTCGACTCAGACCAACACGGCTACCTACCTGTAACACCCACAACACATTTAAAAGGGCATCAGATTTATCTCTTACAAGGTGGCGAGGTTAGTGGAGAAAACATAGAAGCAAAGGGGGCACCTGACAGAGATCTTAGCAGTTCTGCTGCTGCCTGCTTTTGAAATGTGTGCCCAGAATGTTTCTGGAACCGATGCTGTGTTTTGGAATGGTTGGCTTTACTTTGCTTTGAACTTTCACACTAAATAATGGAAAATAAAAGAAATCACTCCCCCCGCCCTGCATTATCAGCCAAAAGACAAAGGCTTTCACATTTCCACATCTTTGCTAAGGAATAAGGCTGTGTAAACACCTTACGTTTAAAAGACATTACTCCTCTCAAAAAACTAGGAGCTGTAGTTTGCTGATGGTGCTAGAAATTGTAGCCCTGCGAGGAATCAACTACAGTTCCCAGGATTTTTGGGGGGAAGTCACATGCTTTGTGTGGTGTGTCCACAGTCTAAATGACCTTTGCAGGACCTATTAGCTGAAAGATACTGGTCATGGCAACATTGAACTGTGATTATGCTTAAATGTTTTAAGGTGCTTTAAAATGTTTTGAAAAGCTTTTAGATTTTTTTTTTAATGTTCCAAAATATTATATACACAATTGTTTCAATTTTTTGATATTTTGTGCCTTTGGGGAGGAGGAGGGGCAAGATAGAAATTTTATAAAGTAACATTAAATCATAGAATTGAAGAGTTGGACGGGACCCCATGGGTCCTCTAGTCTAGGGGTTGGCAAGGTTTACCTTGCCTGGGCTGGTTCACTCCAGCAGAGATCCCTTCGTGGGCCGCATTGTGTGCGCGCCCACGATTGATTTCCGGCGCTGCAGAAGGGAGTGGTTTAGCGCAGCGCTGGGACTCGCCGAGCGGGTGGCTCGGTTCGGGGGCGGCTCGGGGGCTGTGGCCCATGGGCCTTAGGTTGCCTACCCCTGCTCTAGTCCAACCACCTGCAATGCAGGAATCTCAATGATAGATGGCCATCCAGTCTCTCCTTAAAAGCCTCCAAGGAAGGAGAGTCCACAACCTCCCGAGGTTCCGCTGTCGAACAGCTCTTACTGTCAGAAAGTTCTTCCTTATGTTTAGTTGGGATTTCCTTTCTTGCAACCTGAAAAATTAAATAACATGGTCTTCATGGCCAGTCCCCATTGATAGCCTTTATCCTCCATGAGTTTGTCTGGTCCTCCTTTAAAGCCATCCACGTTGACAACACCTGGTAGCAAATTCTGTAGTTTAACCATATGCTGTGTTCATTGGGTTAAAATTCAAGGAGCCCCTTAGTAGCCAAAGTATCATAATGGGGAGTGGGATGGAGTACACCTTCCCTTTGTTTATATGTCCCACCAGGGGTAATGCGTGTCTGTAAGCCCAACCAACAGTGTACATTGATAAGGTGTAGGTTGTGACCCAGCCATTTGGGATTCCTGCACTTACTTCCATTTTGTGTTTCCCTTGTAGAAACTGGAGATGGAGGAGAAGGCGAGGAGCGCTCAGATCAGGCGGCAGAAGGAGCAGGTGGGGCTGACGGGGCAAGTGAACTAGATCTGAACTGGTCCAGAGTGGGGATAGGAGCCGGTTGAGTCCCTTGGCTTGATCCTGGTTGCTTCTCCCCCGGCAGGACGCCTTGTGTGAGCAGCAGCAGCGGCTGGACGAGCGCATGGTGGAGCTGCGAGGCAGTCTGCAGGTGCAGTGCGAGGAGCTGCAGCACCTGCGGAGGGAGCTAGAGGAAGAAGAGCGCCAGGCCTGCGCTTGGCAGGAGGAGGTCCAGAGGTGAGAGCGCTGGTTCCGACTGCGGGGAACGGAATCTGAAATGTGCCCAAGATTGCACTTGTGACTTGGAATAACGGCCACCCCCTGATTCCATATCTGCAGTTGGGGCAGGATATGCACAGCTACCCCACCACTGAAACTTAACGTTCTGCTTATGCGGGGAAAGATGCATGCTTGCAAGTGTGTGGGCCTTGCCCCTTTTCAGCTGGGCAGCCAGAGGGGTGGCTGAGAAATTCTGGGGTGTCCTTTGTAGGTGTGTGCAGCTCCCTGTAACTAATGGTGGTTGATTCAAACTATACACAATAAGGGAATCGTGCTAATTTCTATAATCCACAAGAGACTGCAGGTTACCTGGTGCAGAGTTCAGATTTTGTCTGTCTGGAGTACTCATTGCCTTATTTTATAAAGGTAAAGGGACCCCTGACCATTAGGTCCAGTCGTGACCGACTCTGGGGTTGTGCGCTAATCTCGCATTATTGGCTGAGGGAGCCGGCGTATAGCTTCCAGGTCATGTGGCCAGCATGACAAAGCCGCTTCTGGAAAACCAGAGCAGCACATGGAAACGCCGTTTACCTTCCCGCTGTAGCGGTTCCTATTTATCTACTTGCATTTTGACGTGCTTTTGAACTGCTAGGTTGGCAGGAGCTGGGACCAAGCAATGGGAGCTCACCCCGTCACAGGGATTCGAACCGCCGACCTTCTGATCAGCAAGCCCTAGGCTCTGGTTTAACCACAGCACCACCTGGGTCTGCCTTATTTTATAGTATGGGTTAAAATCTTCAGTCTTAAGGCTGCCTTTAAAGGGTTGGGGTGGGAGGAAGGAGAGGAATCCAGCCCTTCACTACTCCAGCCACCACCCAGACTGCTCCACCATGAGTGTTGTTGGAGATGTGCCTTCAGGTTTCCTCCTTTTCGTTGCCCTGCCCTGGGCTTGTTCATTGTCTGCAGGATCTCTGACTTCCGGTCCCTTTTGGAGACTTTGCAAGGGGTCAGATTGCTTTCTGAATCAAAAAGTGACCTGGAGTTTGAGCTGATCTGCCCGGCCCAGCCGGGGGCTGCCACTCCCCACGCCCTGAAGCTGCGCTTGCACTGGAGGGATAATGGCAGTGTCACGCTGCAGGTGAGTCAGAGCAAGAATCGAGTTCTGGTCTGGATCGGAGTGCTCAGACCGCTGATCGGATCTCCTTTACCCGTGCAGAGCCACAGCCCTTTCTTCTCTCCCTCTTTGGTGCTTCCCGAAGGCACTTGTGGCAACATCAAAGCCATCATCCTGGAGTTGCAGAATGGTTACTTCCAGCAAGCACAACTTCTGGCTGAGATCGAGTTGCTGCACAGCAGGTGAGCTTCCTTGCTTTTGTATAGCTTTTGTAGAGCCGTTTGGGGCCTCGAGTTCAGAGTTGAGTTGAAGTTTTTCTGTCTTTACACAGAGAGGAAGTTGCAGGGGCAGGTGTAGCTCAGCACCAGAGACCTTGCTTTGATTTATTTCCTGGCTTCTCCAGTTTGGAGCATGCAGGGGGGCGGTGCAGAGACCCATTGCCAAATGAAGTGGGGTTGGATTGGCCAGTGTTCGTGAGATGCATTGCCTTCACAGGGGCTCCGAAACTGCCTTGGCAAGCCTGCTAATTTATCTGTTCAAATTGATTTCATTTATTTATTTATAAATTTATGCCCTCATATTTTGTCAAGAATAAACGCAAAGCAGTTTATAAAAAATATAGATAATACATATCAAACACAAGAAAAGCAGCTCACGTCACTAAAATCAATTTTGCGTGTTGAATTCAAAAGCATAACCAAATACGGTAGCTTTCAATACTAGGACTGAGTTTCCGAATGTATGAGGAAGAACTATTAAGATGATAACTAGGAATAGTGATGTTTATCTTTCTGTGTCTTTATCGAGGATTTTATAATGTGGAGTGAGGAACTGATTGTTTTGCAATCAGAGATGTATGCTTTATTGTTGGCAGTACATCTTTGGGTGTACTGAACTGTGTAAAATTTATATATGATAATAATACTGGCTTGTGTCCAATATTGGTTTCTACTCAGAGTTGGTCCATTGAAAGGAATGGACATGGCTAATTTCAGCAGCTCTGCTCTGAGTAGAAATTTAGTTGGGTGCAACTGAGCTGTATTAATTTGTGAAATTGCTTTGAGATACTCATACTTCAGTGGAAGCAGTTCATAAATAAGTAAAACTGACATACTCAAAATAGCAGGATAATATAATTCAATATAAAAGCAGGGGGTGTAACTTTTCACCCACACTGCAAGGTTTTAATAGCCTGCCTGAAGCTTGAGAGAGAGGGGCTGGTTTAACCTTTTCCAGGAGGGGAGCTAACAGCATGAGTGCTGCAGAGAGAAAGGTTGGCGTTGTTAAGGCTAAAGTGCACATTGCTCTGTTTCTTGGCCAGCTTCTTGTGAATACGTCCCTTCACAGTGATGTGAAATCAACACTCCTCTGATCATTTGATTGCTTCTTCTTTCTTCGGCGATCACTCGTAGCCGAGTAAAATTGTCTTCCATGAACACGGTTTTAACAACGAGTCTGTAAGTGACTGTGGAGGCCAATTCTGGATCCACACGTCCTTCCACAGTGGGGAAATACCATAGGTTTCTGGGAGGGAGTTGATCATGGTGTGGATTTGCCAAACGTGCCTTCCTCATAGCACGTTTCTCCCTTTCATCCTGAGTTCGAGCGTCTTCCAAGCCCATGACGCCTTTGGTCTCCAGTTGGAGAGCTCGCAGGCCAGTGTTTCCCAGCTGTCGGTGTTTATTTTTAAAGATTTGCCCTGAGAGAGTCTTTAAACCTCTTTTGTTGACCACCAGCATTACGCTTTCCATTTTAAAGTTTGGAATAGAGTAGTTGCTTTGGAAGACGATAATCAGGCATCCGCACAACATGTCCAGTCCAATGAAGTGGATGTTGAACAATCATTGCTTCAACACTGGTGATCTTTGCTTCTTCCATTAGTATGTCTGCATTGATGTGGCTGTTAAGAAACACCTGTATTGATGAGTCTTCAGACCCCAATTGGGATCTTATCTTTGTCAGAAACTCAGGTGGTCTTCTTAACCAAGCCACTCTCTCACCTCTTCACTGCTCCTCTGGCTGGTTCTAAAGACAACTGAGAACGCTTGGAGCACTGAGAGTGTGTGTTTGGATGAAAGCAAAGCTGGAAAAGAAAGGAACGAAAGCTGTAAGATGCCCTCCACCCCCAAAACATCTGAGCACCTAGAAGATGCTGTTCCCTTTAATCCCTTTTCATACTTGTTTAGGACTATACAGAATAGAGACATGCCAGGGTCTCTGTCCAGTGGGCTCTTAGTAGGGATTGGCAACCTTGGGACTTGGGGTGACCCCTTGCATCAATGAGACCTGGCTCTCTTGTGCTTGCTAGCAGTCACTTAGGCATTGACCTGCCCTGTTCTTGGAGAACTGCCTGGCCTCTATGTGCAGGGGGGATTGCTGCTTTCAGGGGAATGCTCCCCCCCCCCATTTTGGAAGGAGGTTGTATTTCCGTCTCCCTGCCAGCCATTGCTGATGCCTTAACCTCTGCTCCTCCCTCTGCAGTTTTGCTGTTGATTGGCAGCAAGAGAAAAGGATTCTGAGTTACCTGAAGCCCAGCTCCACTTGTAACCTCTATGTGGAGCCAGGATACCCAGCCAGCGGTGGCATCTCCCTCTGCTCAGTGAAGGGTCAACATGGCACAGTTGACGCAACTTCCTATAAGGTTAGTGCTGGGTGGGTGGTGATCTAGAATGGGGGTAAATGAAACAGCAAGAATTAAGACTGAGGAGAGGCGGCTGTTAAACTCTTCGATCCTCTCGTGCCCAGCTGTCCCACTTTTTTCTGTTCTACTGCCTTCTGGCTAGAGATCTATTTGGGGTAGCAAAGTGGGCACCAAACATTGGGGATGTGCATGGAGGTGCACCTGTAAAGAGAAACTGTGGGTCAGTGCTTCTGCCCATGCTCATTCTTGACCCTTTGCTTCCAGCCCTATTAAGCATAGATGCACTTGCTCCCTAGGTTGTTAGGCATTCAAATAGAAATGAGGGTGGGATTTGTAAAATGGCTGCTGATGTCCCAAAGGAATGGAGTGCTCCTAGGCAGGCCCGTCTTAACCACATCGAGCGCCGTGGCGCAAAGGTCCCTCCGCCGCCCCCCAATTCACCGCGGACGCAGAGGAGGGACATGGCATGGGCTGAGGGTGGGCCGGGCTCAGGGGCGCCGCAGCGGGTGGGCCGGGCTGCTTGGTTGTCCTCCGGGGCGCCGGCGCCGCCCCTCCTCCTGCGCGGAGGCCTCTGCTGGGGTGTGTGTGCCGCGCAGCACCCGGCCTCTTGTTCTCCCCATGCCCCCGACCCGACCCGCCAGGCTGAGGCTGGGACTCGAACCCATGGCGGATGGGCGGGCGGGAGGCAAGGAGCAGGGTGAGCGGGAGGGTGGCCAGGTTGTCTGGCGGGCGCAGCGTGGTGCCCCCTGGTGGCCTGGCGCATTGCGCCACCCAGCCTTGCCTTAGGGCCGGACCTGCTCCTAGGCAATTCCTAGGGGGAGCAAGTGTTTTGGGGGAGAGGGGCCTCTTTCTGGGTGAAAGGCTAAAGGTCCCTCATCTATAGGCTTTTGCTTTCTTCCTTCCTTCTCTGTTTTCTGGCTGTAACCCTCCATCTCATGTTAAAAGTGACTCAAAAGGACACTGCAGTGGGGTCTCAGAGGCATGAGATGCTTTTATGCAATTGGCAGTGCCCTTATCTTTGATTTAAGTTGTGGCATAAAATTCTCAGTAGCCTGCCCTGCACCAGTTGGACAAGATGCTCAGATTCCTGGGCATCCATTTCCTAGGAGCTCCTTGTGGTTTCCTGAGCCCTGGCCACGATGCACTAAACTTCTTTCTTTCTGGCAGCCCCCTCAGGAGAGACCTTCGCTGCGGGACTGGCTGGAATATCTCAGTGCCGTGGACTTCAACGCTCCTTTCCTTGCCTGAGCATCTGCTGGTCCCTCTGCCTATGCAGGGTGAAGAATGGTTTGGGACTAGAACCTTGCTCAGGAGCTGTTCTCCTTGCCTATATCCCGGGGAAGGAGAAGAGACTTAACCAGGGACAGCTGCATTCTCCTTTCTTGTGCTGGCCCGTTTCAGTCTCTCCCTCCTCAACCCCTGGTCAGTTTTGATTTCTTTGTCTTGAGTGGATCTTCCTCTTCTACATTTCAAGCCCCCTCTCATCCTTACATGTGTTTGTGTCTGACTTTACTTCTAAACATTCTGAAACTTTGCTATTTTCTGTTCAATAAAACCCTGCATCAAATTAAAAATTGAGGAATCCTATATACATAATAATGCATCACAGTACTCAGAAGCCTTATTACGAGACACTTTGAAGGCTGACATACAAGATTCAGTGCAAATACCGTATGTTCCGGCATATAAGACAACTGGGCGTATAAGACGACCCCCAGCTTTTCCAGTTAAAATATAGAGTTTCGTATATACTCGCTGTATAAGACTACCCCTCTTCCTACGATTGTCCGTGGGCCGGTCATGCCCGCGCTGCCCATATCCAAAAAATCCGCAGCCCCAGAAATTGCTTCTGCACATATCCGGAAGCTGAAAATCACGACTGGACATGCGCAGAAGCGATTTCTGGCGCCACGCTGCCCATTTCCAAAATGTCCACAGTGCCAGAAATTGCTTCTGCACATGTCCGGAAGCTGAAAATCATGTCTGGACATGCACAGAAGCGATTTTCGGCGCCGCGCTACCCATTTCTAAAATGCCCGCAGCGCCAGAAATTGCTTCTGCAATTGTGTATAAGACGACCTGGCATATGACGATCCCTGAATCTTGAGAAGATATTCCCGGGTTAAAAAGTCGTCTTATACGCCGGAAAATACGGTAATCATTTTTAAAAGGAAAGAAGTGGAATGAAGGATTCACCATTGGAGATATAACTAAATTAGAACAAGAACACAAACGGACTGCAGGTAATAAGAGCTAAAGTAAATGGAAACAGGAAAAAAAGCAGAACTTGAACATTAGAGGTGTGTGTGGGGGAAATATGTAGCCATGCATTACGTGAACCAAAAATACTATTAATTTGGTGATAAGAACTCAATGTGTGCAGATGAGCTGTAGCTCCGTGGCAGAGCAGCTGCTTTGCATCCAGCCCTGGGCATCTCTAGGTCGGGCTGGAAGAGAATCGTGTCTGGAATCCCGGAGAGCTGCCACCAGTCAGTGTGGACAGTACTAAGCCAGGTGGACCGATGCTGTGACCCAGCAACTTCCTATGTGCTTAAAGCAGGCACCTGTTGGTCGGAGGAGTTCTGCATCTTGCCACTTGGTGCCGCTGTTTCACCACGCTTCTTGCGAAGAGAGATGCAACTCTAGAGGGCGATCTTTTGGACCCTCCTTCACCCGGATTACTTCCCCCCCTGCTTGTTTTTGATTCTAGGCCAGTGTATACACTCCAGGTTTTCCCCCCTCTCATAGAAATTGTATCTGAGTCACACACAAGGTTTCTACCCTTCCACCATGAATGCTGAATTTGAAGTGGAGCATTGGGTACCAGCCTAATGGCCACCACTTCCTTTTTGGAGCTCTGCAAGCAAGGGTAGAACTCTTAGACCAATCCCCTCCCTCCCTATATGTGCACACAGGTGTGCTCTTTTACATTTGCTGAGGGTGAAACCGTGTATGATGCCAAGAATTGAGGCATCTGCCTTTGCTTGCTGCCTCCTTTTGTGTTGCAGCTCTTAAATGCTCCTCCTTCCCTCCTTTGCCTCCCTAAAATATTGGGGGTGGGGGAGATGTTGCTGCAGATCAGCTTGGCTTAGGTTAAGAGGGTCTGGGTTTCCAAGGAGGCCAGAGTCGCAGGGAGGGGGCTGAGGGTTTTGCTTGCCGCATAAGGGATAAATGTAGCTGCCTGGCGCTTTCTGAGAGGATCAAGGCATAATGCATGACGTAAATAGAGGGAGCCATGAGGGGCTGTCTCTGTCTGGTTTCAGGCCCCTGATCCTGGAGGCGGAAAGCCAAACTGCCAGGAGGTAATGGGAGCCAGTGCAATGTTCTTGGCTGGCTGATTTAGGGACAAAGCAATGTGATTTATTTAGGGACAAAACAGGGGGGGGCAGCTTTTGGGCCTGACCATATTTTAAAGCCCTGATCTTTAAATTCTCTGTGTATCCCCTTCCACTTCCTGCCTGTCATCTTGCTTGTTTACAGTGCAATTCCATCCGTATCTCTGTTAGGTTTTTCTTTAAGATTGACATGGTCAATGGTGCTACTCGGAGATGTGTGTTTGTAGCCCTGATCTGAATGATAGCACACCTGTGAGCTTTTGATAATTTGAGTAATTGGAGGCGGAGTTTCCTTGCCCTGAATGTGGCAAAGTGATTGGGTAATTGATTATTTTGAAAATTGTATTTTAAGTTACCCAAATGTTTCATGAGTTTGTGTAGTGTGAGGTATAGAGGAATGGTGCTAAGAGGGGTGTATTGTATTGTATTGTATTGTATTGTATTGTATTGTATTATGTATATATTCACAAATAAAAAGAGAGCAAAGATATTGTGGACAAGTTTGTTCTTTCGTCGACCCTGCTGCTGCTGCCACTCAGTTGGTGCGAATGCCCAACAATCTCCTCAGAAGTAAGTTCCACTGAGTTCGATGGGACTTCTTCCTAGGTAAAGGTAAAGGGACCCCTGACCATTAGGTCCAGTCGTGACCGACTCTGGGGTTGCACGCTCATCTCGCATTATTGGCCGAGGGAGTTGGCGTATAGCTTCCAGGTCATGTGGCCAGCATGACAAAGCCGCTTCTGGCAAACCAGAGCAGCACATGGAAACACCGTTTACCTTCCCGCTGTAGCGGTCCCTATTTATCTACTTGCATTTTTATGTGCTTTCGAACTGCTAGGTTGGCAGGAGCTGGGACCAAGCAACGGGAGCTCACCCCGTCATAGGGATTCGAACCGCCTACCTGATCAGCAAGCCCTAGGCTCAGTGGTTTAACCACAGCGCCACCTGGGTCCCTAGGTAAGTGCATAAAATTGCAGCCCCAGTGTGTGAGATTGTTTTAATCCTTTTTTGTCAGCCTGCTGCTACTTACCGAAGTTCATGGGATAAGATGCATTAGGACTTGGTTTAGGGAGCTTTTCTACTAGTCAGAGGTGGGAATGGAAAAGTGTGTCTTGAGAAACAGGAGCCCCTTTTAGTGGTCTACCTTCCCCACCATTTATTTTCTTTTTTCATTATTATTAAGAGTGGAGAATTGAAACCTGCAGCTCTTCCGCATGCTTTGGCAGGCCCTGGGTCATCAACCTGTTGCTCAAGATGGAAGCTGCCCCTGTATCTGGCCTGCCCACCAACCTCGACTTTCTGCCCTTGGATGCAAAGCAGGCCGGGGTTGGTGAGGCTGCTACCCATGAAATATTTACCCATCTGAAGTGGGAGTCGGGAAAAGCCTTAAGTGAGCGTTTTCTGCTTGGTCTTGCACAATGAAATATTTAAACAGTGTGAGAACTGGGCAGTGTTCGTTCCGGAAAAGTGGCGCTTGGATAAGGTTGACTGGGTAGAGGTTGGCAGCGTCGGGGCCATGGGGCAGAATGGGGCGCGCAATGTCTGCTTTTTTCTTGGGAAAAAGCCATGTGCAACAGCCTAGATGGGAGAGAGAGATACCCATGAACACCAGGGAGCAGAGGACACCTGTTCTCATGCTGTGTTTTGATCTCCCTCCACCCTCCTTTCCAAACTTTCTTTGTTTGAGTGGCGGCCCTAACCCTGAGCCCTCTGCCTGGGCTGTGCATGGTTGCTGGCTTCTGCTGGGGAAGTGCCAGTGAGGCCAGGCTGGGGTCTGGGGCCCAGACACCCCCAGCGCCAGCCAGGCAGAAAAGGACAGGAAAACACCAAGATGGGCCGCGGTGGCAAGCCCCTGATGGACTACTCTGCCGCCTTGGCCAAGGCGGAGCAGGGATCCCTGTGGAAGCCAGTGTCTGCATGGTTGTGCCCCCTCAGAATTTTGATCCCCCCGCCGTCTCATGCCATGCCACTGTTTGGAGGAGCAGAGTGAATCAAAAGCGGGATGGGGAAGGCAACAAAAAAATGGGTCAAGGCGAAGGAAATAAAACATTGTGTGAGTAGAGAGTTCAGGCAGAGGTGGGAAGGGAGGGGTGTTCTGGAGAAAAGGATGCTCAGAAGGGGAACTTGGCTGAAGCGAAGTGGTCCGAGTCTGGTCCATTTCTGGATGGGAGGCCACTGGCGAACTTTCCTGTATGTCACTTGGAGTTCCATGATGGAAGAAAGGCGGGATATGAAAGTGCTTAATATACAGGGTGAACCTGCATGATTTGCGTGAATGAATTCTGAAACATGCCCCCGCCCCATTCTTGATGCAGAATGGCCATTTTTATGATCTTTCATTTAAGCGAGGGTATGGTATACGCAAAGGGACCCAGGTGGCGCTGTGGTTAAACCACTGAGCCTAGGGCTTGCTGATCAGAAGGTCAGCGGTTCGAATCCCTGTGACGGGGTGAGCTCCCGTTGCTTGGTCCCAGCTCCTGCCAACCTAGCAGTTCGAAAGCACGTCAAAGTGCAAGTAGATAAATAGGAACCGCTACAGCGGGAAGGTAAACGGCGTTTCCATGTGCTGCTCTGGTTTGGCAGAAGTGGCTTTGTCATGCTGGCCACATGACCTGGAAGCTATACGCCGGCTCCCTCGGCCAATAATGCGAGATGAGCGCGCAACCCCAGAGTCGGTCACGACTGGACCTAATGGTCAGGGGTCCCTTTACCTTTACCTATGGTATACGCAAGGCCTGGTTCTCAAGCAGGTGAGAAATCTCATGGACTTTAAATAACCAGCTGAACCTGTTGACTGTAAGGTCACTCATCAAATCCATTCCTTGATAAAGGAATTGCCAACCCAGCGCCCACAGGAACCATGGCACCTGCAAAAGCCTCCACTGGTGCCCCTGGGCCAAGTGCCTTAGAAAAACTCTGAGCTTTCATATTTAAAAAAAGACCTCTTAGAAAGTAAAGGGCTCTTAACCGATTTCTCTGAAATACAATTGTTATCAATACCTTTTATATTTTCCCCGGTACTGAGGAATGCTGTTTATATGTGTGTGTGTGAGAGAGATTTCTAAAACAGAACCAGCAAACCATAGCTTACTTCATACAGTAAAAATAAATTGGTGGGGGTGGTTGTCCCTCTAATTTTGTGTTGGGCCACGCTCCCCATGGCAGCCATTTTGCATTATGCCATGCCCCAACCATGGCAGCCATTTTGTGACTGTCGCCCCCAGCGCTCTCAAAATTTGAAATGTGCCCACAAGCTTGGTGACACCTGCTGCAAGAATTCCTGTCTGGACAGAGGCAGTTCACTTTTTGCCAGAGTAACTCTGATATTTTTTTTTAACACTTTCCTCAGCGCAGAAGGGGCTTAAATGCAGCCTCTGTATACTAACTCTTTCTTTAAGACTCTGTTAACTGCCTTCTGGAACATGCTCAGGACATCAATTTTTGAGCCTTTTCTCTAGGCTTACATGCCATGTCCTTGGGGTTTCTACATCCTATTCTTTAAACCATTCTTCTGTACTTGTTCAACAAGGCAATGCGCTCTGTTGGAACATCCTAGTCCATTTGAGAGCTAATTTTAGCACATTTTAAAGGGGGGCGGGTGGGTGGTGTATACAATACCTTTTGTAACAGTCAACATAGATTACATTTCTGCTCTGTTGCATGTTCTGAATATGAACTGTTTAAAAAATAAAAATATTCAGCTGAAGGAGTTGTATATCATATCCCTAAACACGGAAAGCCTGTATTGCTGGGCGTTTTTTATTTAATGGCAGTATTAAAAGCTAACCTCCATGGATGGGGGCAGTATACCTTGAATACCAGCTGGGGGGAAAGCACCAAGGCAAGACCACCAGCTTCATGACAGGCTTGTCAAGTACCCAGAGCAGCGGTAGTCAACACTGGTGGGAGTCGGCATGGATTAGCCCAGGCATGTCAAACCTGCGGCCCTCCAGATGTTTTGGACTACAATTCCCATCTTCCCCAACCACTGGTCCTGCTAGCTAGGGATCATGGGAGTTGTAGGCCAAAACATCTGGAGGGCCTCAGGTTTGACATGCCTGGATTAGCCTATAGATAGGGTATTTGTGGCACCCCGATATGCCATTAGACTTCAGCTCCCATCAGTGCCAAGCAGCAGTGCCATTGGTCAGGGATGTTGGGAGTTGGAGTACCCCAACATCTGGAAGAAACCCAACTTCCCTATCTGATGTAAGGAGTGGAACCTGGATTGACCCAAAAGCATGGCAAGTTTTCCACAGGAGGTGGCAAGACGTACTGCCAAAACACACCACACTCCTCCTTCCCCCCATAGAAGGCAATGGTTCCTATTGACTTCTGAAGGACATGCCAGCTGCTTCAGGTAGAGTCTAAATGGTTATAGGAAGCTGCCTTATTCAGAGTGTTTTGTGTCGTCCACCTACGCTGAGTGGAAGTGGCTCTCCAGGGCTTTGAGAGCCAGTGTGGTGTAGTAGTTAAGAGCGGTAGACTCATAATCTGGGGAACTGGGTTTGCGTCTCCACTCCTCCACATGCAGCTGCTGGGTGACCTTGGGCTTGTCACACTTCTCTGAAGTCTCTCAGCCCCACCTACCTCACAGAGTGTCTGTTGTGGGGGAGGAAGGGAAAGGGGATTGTTAGCCGCTTTGAGACTCCTTCGGGTAGTGATAAAGCGGGATATCAAATCCAAACTCTTCTTCTTCTTCCTGGACAGGACAGTCCCAGCACTAAGTGGAGACGTCAGGACTAGAACCTGGGACCTTCTGCATGCAAAGCAGATGCTCTGCCCCACAGCCCCACCCTGCCCTCTGCTCTTGTTCTCTGCTGCTGGAGCGGACAGTACCACTCCATTGGAGCTCTACACTTCTTCTGTGTGCCCTTTTACTCCTCCCTTTCCCACCCACCCCAAGGCAACAGGGAGAAAACACCAAGCAGGCAGTTGCAGGCTCGCCAGCTTCTCAAACAGCTGTACTGTAGTTGTGCAGTGTGATCTGCAAGACATTGGGACGTGATCTGCAATTTACTTCTGCTGGTGGGGGCAGAAGAGAGGAGACCAGCTATTGGCTTCTGCTGCTAAAGTTGTTGCTAAAAAGCACAAAACAGGCTAGTCTTTTTCTGGTCATCTGGCAACCCAAAGAAGTTGGCTAGTCAGCGGTGGGCAGGAGGGAGAATCCAGCTTCCAGTTCAGAGATGAGGAAGAGCCTGGGACCCTCCATTACCCGTGTTTGCATTCATGGGATTGTTGTCTATCACATGACTGTGTATGTTTTGACTCCACACAGTGGGAAGTGACGAAGACAGGATGTTTGGGTTACTGTGTTTCCTGAAGTGGGACTATTGTCCTTTGTTCTTTCTCTTTGCTGCCTGATGCTAGAGAGAGAGGGAGCCATGTTGCAGTACTCCGTGTGTGTTTATATGTAAATAAATGAAGATTAGCCAAATGCTGAGTTGCTGAGATCTGTTACGCAATTGCACAAACTGTGGATCCGTAAGTTGGCATCAGTCGCTGTGATGTTTGGGATGAAGAATGCTTTTGAAGCTCCCAAACGTTCGACCAGGAGGGAGGGAACATGCCAGCCGGGCATGTGTCTCTGCCAGGGTCCTACTTGTGAGTAAGAGATCCTAACAGGATAGGCAACCTAAGGCCCGGGGGCCGGATGCGGCCCAATCGCCTTCTAAATCCAGCCCACGGACGGTCCGGGATTCAGCGTGCTTTTACATGAGTAGAATGTGTGCTTTTATTTAAAATGCATCTCTGGGCTATTTGTGGGGCATTGGAATTAGTTCATTTTTTTCTTCTAAATATAGTCTGGCCCATGACATGGTCTGAGGGATGGTTGCCTGACCCACGGCTGAAAAAGATTCTAAGGTTCTTTGACAAGATGGTGCTCCACCCCAATTTCATGTACAGTGGTACCTCTACTTACGAATAACTCTACTTACGAATGTTTCTACTTACGAATGGAGCTCCGTCCGCCATCTTGGATGCGGTTTAGATAGGATTTTTTCTACGTACAAATTTTTATATAGGGTTGCTTCTACTTACGAATTTTTTGTCCCAATGCATTCCTATGGGATTCGACTTACAATTTTTTTCGACTTACAAATGTGCATTCGGAACGCATTAAATTCGTAAGTAGAGGTACCACTGTAAAAGCAACCAGACTTCATTTCAGCACTGGGACAGCACCCTCCACCACAGTCGAAGACAGCAAGCATTCAGGTCTCTCCTAATACTTTGCCAGTGCCCCCCCCCCATCTGCCATGATATGCTGCCTGAGGGCAGGGCTGTCTCTGTGTATAACCACCCATGCTGTAGCACTGAGCAGCAGCCTCTCCAATGAACAACCACATCCCATCGTTTCCCTCCACAAACACACTTCTTTGGCTCCTCCCTTTTGGCTCCGCACTTGCTTTTGATACAGGGCAGACATCCAGTTTGGCTGCCCACACTGCTTCCTTTGGCACCATCCCCTGGGAGGGGAAGCAAGCGCAGAAGCTGCTTTGGCAACAGCCCTATCCCATAGGCTTCCAAGCGCCGCCATGGCAGAGCTGCCAAGAGCGGAGGCACATCCGCTGCCTGGAGCTTCGTTTCCCCCCCACCCACCCATCCTGACTACTTTGACAGCCACCTCTCTGCCTAAGCTGTTGGCCAGCAAGAACAGGAAGCATGAACTGGAAGCACGCTTGGTCACCCAAAGCCCAGCACCA
Source organism: Zootoca vivipara (assembly GCF_965207765.1). Lineage (NCBI taxonomy): Eukaryota > Metazoa > Chordata > Lepidosauria > Squamata > Lacertidae > Zootoca > Zootoca vivipara. The sequence continues at coordinate 6,284,663 of NC_142598.1, forward strand.
TCTCTCCTCTCATGTTAAATCTCTCTCTCACACCACCACACAAAAAAACCCCACAGGGAACTGACAAAACTGGGCAGGGATCAAGAACAGATGGCTCTGAATTGGGGCACAATTGGGGCGCCTGAATGGAAGAAGAAGAGGGGTGGGAGGCAGAGGTGCATAACCCTCTTTATTTTGTTGGATTCCCATCAACCAGTGTGGCCAACGGTCAAGGGCAGGGGTCAGCAACCTTTTTCAGCCGTGGGTTGGTCCACCATCCTTAGGTTGCCTACCTCTGCCTTAGAGGGATCATAAGCGTTGCCTAGTCCAACCCTCTGCAGTGCAGGAATCTCAACTAGATCATACAGGACAGGTTGTCACCCAACCCCTGCTTAAAAACCTCCAAGGAAGGAGAGTCCGTTCCACTGCTGAACAGCTCTTACTGCCAGAAAGTTCTTCCAGATGTTTAGTCAGAATCTCCTTTCTTGCAAATTGAATTCATTGGTTCAGCTCCAGAGCAGGAGAAAAGCTTGCTCCATCCTCCACGTCATAGCCCTGTAGATATCCTCCTTAAAGGTAAAGGGACCCCTGACCATTGGGTCCAGTCATGACCGACTCTGGGGTTGCGGCACTCATCTTGTGTTATTGGCCGAGGGAGCCGGCGTACAGCTTCCAGGTCATGTGGCCAGCATGACTAAGACGCTTCTAGCAAACCAGAGCAGCACATGGAAATGCCGTTTACCTTCCCACCTATTTATCTACTTGCACTTTGACGTGCTTTCGAACTGCTAGGTTGGCAGGAGCTGGGCCCGAGCAACCGGAGCTCACCCCGTTGCAGGGATTCGAACCGCTGACCTTCTGATCGGCAAGCCCTAGGCTCTTTGGTTTAACCCACAGCGCCACCCGCATCCAGGGGCGTAGGAAGGGAGGGGCGATGGGGGTACTCCGCCCCGGGCAGTGCGATCCCAAGGGCGCCATGGCGGCTCCCCGCCCCGCTCCCAGAACGCGCACCAGTCCCGCCCTCGGTGCCGGAGCATGAAGCTCCACCAGTGCCCGCGTCAATGGGCAGGGCTGATGGGAGTTGTGTCCCAGTAAACATCTGTAATGCCACAGGTTCTCTACCCCTGTTGCGCTCGTGCCTCGGTTTGGGCCCTCTCTCTGAATGCCCTTAGGTTGCAGCTAGGGGAAAAAAGCAAAGCGGTGTTGTAAAAATACAGGTTTATTCCCCAACACATGCCCACCCCAGCCCCTTCTGTTGAGCTTCACCCCGCAAAAAAACCCTCCCCCCTCCCATTCCCCGCAATGGTTGTGCCCATCCTTTTCTTCGGTCATGTGGGCCCCATGGTCAGTTCTGTGTAGCTGATGTACATCACCTTAGGGAGACCTGCAAAGGACACAAAATAGGGAGTTGTTAGAGAGGGGTGAGTGTGGGGAGGGATGGGTCACGCTGGGACCCTGAATGGGAAAACCTGCCTACAAGGGGGGGCTGTTCAGTTTCTGGAGGAAGGACTTTAGGACAAGAACCTGGTTCATAACCTGGGGGCTTTCACAGGCGAACGTGAAAAGCTCTCAACAGACTTGCAGCCCAGCTGTTTATATCAGAAATGGAAACACTTCAGTCTCCCAAGTGTTGGATTTCCTCTGTCATCATCCCTGACCATTGGCTGTGCTTCCTGGGGCCGATGGGAAGTGGAGTCCCAACAAGATCTGAAGGGCCAATAGTTTCTCCTACCTACGCCAACCCTGGCTCTAGACGAATGGGTCCTTGCCCATATACACTCTGCTGCCACCATGCTTTCTGTGGGATTTGATCCATGAGAGGCAGTCAAGTAGAACATTCCTAGTAATGCTAGAGAAGACATGCGAGGGAATGTTTGGCCCAGCCAGTCCAAACTTCCTGTTCCTCCTGGTTGGAGCATCCTTCCTTTTGCATGTGATAGAAGGTGGGTGTGACGTAACCTGTCCAGGTAACAAAAAGACGAGTCACGCAGCACACCTTCCTCTTTTTTCTTCCTTTTTCGTTTGGCCTGCTTCTAGCTAGGACTGCTCTGCTAGCTCTCAGCTAGCAGAAGCACTGGGATTATTCCCCCATATGGAATAGATCCACATGTACAGTACATATTTGTAATTAAGTCTGCCTTCATGAATCCAACTGTGAACTGATGTGAGTAAACTTATTTTATTGAATAAGATTTTTGTGTCTTTATTCTTTTAAGAGGGATTCAAGGGAACTTACCAGGAATCTGAGAGAGATAGAATTGTATAATAGTGAGAGGCTCACACGAGCCTGCAACCAGCTATCTGCTTTGCATATAAAAGGGGGAATGTAAGTCTGCTACCGGTACATAAAGGAACTTGCTAGCACAAGTTAGGAAGGATATCAACAAACAATGTTCCCACTCCTGCCACCTTGAACATTCCCACACTTTCAACCTGCTGTGATAACTCAAAATAAGTTGTGGGGACCCTTTGGCTCACCAGATGTTGCTGAACTACAACTCCCACAATCCCTGGCATTTGGCCATGCTTGCTAGGGCAGATGGGAGTTGTGGTTTAGCCACATCTTGATGTTGGGGGGGCAGAACTTCCCCACTCCTGATCTAAAACACAGCAGAAGAGGTGAGATTCTTGGGCAGTGGAATGGGTGAAAGCTCGGCTTGCTTTTCAAAAAAAGCCATTAGGTAAGCCATTACTACACATTTCTCAAGCTCACAACTAAACAGACCCTCCATGTTCAAATGCCGTACTGTAGCATACCCCTGAATGGCAGGCAGTGGGAACTAACTCCGGGGGAAAGGGGGGTCCTGTATGTCTTGCTCTGCTCATGGGCAGCTAAGCACTTGGGGCTGGCTGCATTTGGAAGCAGAGTCTGGATTAAATTTCCCTTGGTCTAAATCAGCAAGGGAATCCCCATGTTCTTACAGTTGGGCCAGGTATATATATATATCAATGAATATTAAATTGGGATGGCAGAAAGTTGGATTCCTGCCCCTCTTTCAATGCATGCAGTGGGGATTTGAATCCCCACTGGCTTGAGCAGAGGCAAAATTGGGGACGGCTTTTCTTTCATGTTCATTAAGCTATTGTTTCGTTGATTTGTTGTTGCTTTAAGTAAAGGATGTGATCTTGAGAATGTGGGCGAAGTGGCATCTCCGGGGACAGAGCGAGAGGGCAGAGGCAGCATGAACAGGCAAGGTTCCTGTGTCTCGCCTTGTTTCTGTGCATTGCTTGGTCAGGCGTGCGCTCTTGGCTGTGAGCGCTTGCCATCTGCTCTGGGACATCCTCACCCAGAGGGTGGCTATTAATATTCCAGAGCCACCCCCGCCCAGTTTTCCCCTCGAAGGCCAGTGTGCAAAGGGGCTCCAGGCCTGCTTGCAGCTATAGGAAAACGCAACAGGAGTGAATCTGCTGTCTTCTCTGCTCGCGCTCGGGAACGCCACACAGGAGCCCTTGGGGAAGCTTCCAGGCCTCCGTGAGGTCCTGTTCATCTTCGGTGCCTGAACTTCTGAACACAGGGGTGGGAAGCCTTGAGCCCATGGGCCAAATGGGGACCTCAAAGGCTTTCTGTTGGGCTCCGGGGTCCTGGCCCTAGCCCACACACCCACTATTCCTGCTTCACACTCTTCTTTGGAGTTTTTGCCTGGCTGGAATTTGCCCTTGAACTCTGATCGTGCCTCTTGCTTGTCTGGATGGGCGACCCAGAGGGGTGCATGTATGCTGGGATGTATGTGTGGGCAGGCTGAAGCCCTGCCCATCTCCTATTAAAGTGGGGGTGGGTAACGTTTCCAGCCCAATGGCCAGTTTTCCCTTCTGGGGAAACATATGTCAGTGGTGGGCTAAGCCAAAGGCAGACGTGGGCAGAGCAGCAAATAAAGATGACTAGTTTCCACCTGTCGTGCTGTTCCAGATGCCTGCTCAAGATAAATTCCATTGCAGCAGGCCTGCCCTGGCACGTAAAGAAATTGTGTGTACAGCAGGACCTCGGTTTAAGAACAGTCCTGTTTACGAACGATCCGGTTTACAAACTCTGCAAAACCGGAAGTCGTGTCCTGGTTTGTGAACCTTATCTAAGAACGGAATCCGAACAGTGGAAGGGCACTGGCGGCAGGAGGCCTCATTAGGGAAAGTGTGCCTCGGTTTAAGAACGGTTTCAGTTTAAGAATGGACGTCCGGAACAGATTAAGTTTGTAAACCAAGGCACCCCTGTACTCGTATTTAATTTATGCTGATTTTTACTTGTATGTTGATAATTGTTTTAAGTTCTACTTGCTTTGCATTTTACGTGTACTGCATAGGGTTCACATTTGATTAAGCAGTGAATAAATGATTCTAAATAAAAGGGATTCCAACTCCTGTCAGTTTATCAGCCAACACAGCCAAAGGCCAGGGGTAGTGGGAAAATTTGAAGGAACGCAACTTCCTTGTTTTCCCTGGTCTTTGAAAAGGACAAGGGGGCATGTCTATTCCAGGCTTGCAAGGAATGATGGCAATAACTCCAGGGTGGGGGGTAGCACTACCAACTCAAGCACGTTGAAGTCACATTATGTTTGGGCTTCAACAGGCTTACTGTAAACGTCTTGAGGAAGTTTGAGATCCCCACAAACTATCAGGAAGACAGTGAGGTTCAGCTTGCTTGAGAGAGCGAGCATGGGACTCTCAAAGCCCGCCCCCGTCCTTCCTTGTCCCCTATTTCTACTGCAAATTCCCAAACTAGCAAGTAGCCCTGACTACCTATCAACTAACTATTGTACCATGCCTTTCCAACAGGAGAAACCAAGGGCGATTAGATGAAGGCCCTGAAACTCTCCTCAGCTCTTCAGGATTTCCTGTTAGGTCTAAAAACCTAAACTGATGGATCAATCAAGGAAAATGTCAGTTGATTAATTGGTAAGGCCCATTTTTACTGATGGAAATTTTTTAACCAGTGGGGCTGAAGTTTAAGAGCACACTTCCTTTCACGTCAAGGCTATTTTGGTTATTTTAGTGTTAACTGCAATGAGGGACGAGAGAAAGAAAAAGATCAACATTGGCCTTTCTTCCAAACAACCGGGGGGGGGGGGCAGAAAGACCCCGTTTCTGTCAGGCCCAAAGGCACAGCAGTGGTGGTAATGGGAGGAGTGGGAACACCTTGGGGGTGGCAGAAGGGAGGCGGGTGGTACTTACAGGGCAGGCGGAGGTCAGTTGAGGGACACCAGGAAAGGGCCACCGAAAGAGAAAATAAGACAGCGATACCTACTTTCTGGCTACTTACTGTCCGGCTTCTCGTCTTTGCTCTCGCCGTTCTGTGCCCCTTTCTGCGAGAGCCTCGTGGAGGCGTTGACGGCCGTGGCCGCTGCCTTGAAGCTGCGCTTCCGCTTCTGCACGTTCTGCTCCGGGTGGAAGATGATCACGTAGACTTTGGGCACGTAGAGCATGCCCAGCGATACGTAGGCGCTCAGGCTCATCGAGATGGTCAGCGTCGTCGTCTGAATGTAGATCTGGCAGGGAGAAGAACAGGAGGCTGGCCAAGAAAGAAGGAGGGCTATCTTCTCCCTCTACCGGATCGGGGCCGCTTTGTTCAGCCTGGACACTGAGGTCCAGCTCCGAGGGCCGTCTGGCAGTTCCCTCACTGTGAGAGGTGAGGTAACAGGGAACCAGCCAGAGGGCCTTCTTGGTAGTGGTGGAATGCCCTCCCATCAGATGTCAAGGAAAGAAACACCTATCTGACTTTTAGAAGACATCTGAAGGCAGCCCTGTTTAGGGAAGTTTAAAATGTTTGATGTTTTGTTGTGTTTTTAATATTATGTTGGAAGCCGCCCAGAGTGGCTGGGGAGGTCCGGCCAGATGGGTGGGGTATTGTTATTGTTATCATCATACAATTGTGGGGGGGGGGCAAACCTCATCCCAGCCTGAATCATTTCAGGTTTTGAGTGCTTCCTGGAGTTTCCAAAAGCTCTGCCTGCAGAAAACTAGCACAGCAAGGTTCAACCCAGCCTTCTCTCCTGATCTGTTATTTGTTGAGAACCAGGGAGGTTTTTCAAACCTGCAGCCCAGAATGATGCAGCCCAAGGAGAGCTTCACTCCCTGATTCTGTCGATTGTCCAACTGGAGCACAGACAACCTGCGACAGAGAGGTGGACCGTGATGGGTTTTTAACATGCCCTGCATGCATTTAATTGATGTTTGCATGCCTAAGACTGTTGATGTCAGCGGACTTAAGGCCCTTCCAGAATGGTGCTTTATTGTGGGCCCATTCTGCAACACCTTCTTGATGCAATAATAGTGTATTAGTGGCAGACCAGGGACCCAGGTGGCGCTGTGGTTAAACCATTGAGCCTAGGGCTTGCTGATCAGAAGGTCGGCGGTTCGAATCCCTGTGACGGGGTGAGCTCCCGTTGCTCAGTCCCAGCTCCTGCCAACCTAGCAGTTCAAAAGCACGTCAAAATGCAAGTAGATAAATAGGAACCGCTACAGCGGGAAGGTAAACGGCGTTTCCATGTGCTGCTCTGGTTTGCCAGAAGCGGTTTTGTCATGCTGGCCACATGACCTGGAAGCTGTACACCGGCTCCCTCGGCCAATAATGCAAGATGAGCGTGCAACCCCAGAGTCGGTCACGACTGGACCTAATGGTCAGGGGTCCCTTTACCTAGTGGCAGATTTAATCCGCTTAACTAGCTGTTCTGTGATGCTTTCTCAATGCTAACACATTATTGCTATCCGGAGGGGCTCTAGCAGGAGCTCCCCCCAACCCCCGGCCTCAAACATTCATGGTTTGAAAAGTTGCAGGATTTTAGCAGGAAGTGACCGGATATGCACAAATAGGAAATGAAGCCGTGTAACAACCCCAAAACTTTTGCAGGCAGGCATGGCATTTAAAGCAGGATTGTGTCTGACTGCTCAAATCATCCCTGATATGGAAGTGGAGAGGCCAGCTTCTCCAAATGATTGAGGGGGCCTGACATAATGTCCTGACACTGTGCACGGAGCTCTCTGAATATGGAGGGGGGCAGCCTCCTAAAAAAAGATTGGGGGCCCATAGTGCCTTAGCCCCCAGAAGCTGGCACCCTTGCCTGGAAGGGGCCCTAAGAGACAACCAGCTCAGCACTGGATCAGGCTGTCTTGGGTGTGCCATGTCAGCTCATAGGAGTCTGCCTGAACTACTGAAGTCCCTCGCACCCCAACCTTTCGAGAGCTAAACCTTGTCCCCCCACCTCTGCCCTGGATTGAAATCAGAGGCATGCCTCACCTTTATACCAGAGAAGGTTCACTTCGGAAGTGGGGCAGAGTCAGGATTGACCCACCTGGAGAGAAGTCTGCCTCGCTCACTACATGAGTTGCCGAACTGGGTGGGAGGCAGAAAGGCTAGAGGACCGGCTGGTGCAGAGATGCGCCAGGCAGGCGCATTGCGCTCCTAGGCAACCATTAATTACTGAATGAATGTAATTTATCATGGCACCCCTCGCAGCTCTCTCGCTGCACACCCTCTGAGAGTGACAGACTCGAAAGTTCAGGAAATGTTGTGACATTTAAATCCCAGGAGCACAGAACCGGAGGAAGGCTTGTGGGTGGGCCATCGGTCTACGTTCCCGCCCTGCTTGCTTTATCGCATTGGTATTCCTCCCTCCAGACAGATCAGGGCAGCAGATGTGGAGTTATCCCACCTCTTTCCTCACAACAACCCTGTAAGGTTGGCTAGGCTAAGAAATAGTGACCAGTTCAGGGTTAACTCAACAAGGGACAAACCAGTAGGTATTACATATGCAAATGTGGGTAATAAAGTCTTGACTAGAAATTGGTCACTCTGTCAATTTTGGTTTCTCTTCGTTTTAAGTCCTCGTGAAAATTCACCAGCACGTTAAGTGTGCATTTATCCTAATATGAACAGTTTTGTATGCAATTTTCTCTAATATACAGATTTTTTACAAAGCAATTTTGCCTAATAGAATGCATTTCTGTGAGTTGTCTCCACTAACGCGCACTTTTATGTGCACTTTCCCCTAATTATATGCATTTTGGTAACCATTATTCGGCTAGATAACTGCATTGCAAAATTCGGAGAAATGCAAATTTTGAAAGGTTCTTTGTGTTTCAGTTCTCATATTGTTTCAGAAAGTGCCCACCCCACTACCCACCTGCAGTCTGAATTGGTACAGCCCAACAAGAAACGTTTCATAGAGAGCCTCTGCCTGCCTGTTTGAGCTCCTCGGGCCAAACCATACAATATATAGCAGATGCATGAACAGTCTCCCGAAATGGGGCGTTCTGGGTTTGTTGTTTAACTGAAAAGACAGAGGGTTCCTGCATCCTTTCCCTGAGGAGGGAAAGGCAGCCTGGAGAGGGAAATTTTTGACTGGACAAAAGGCAGAAGGGGAAAGCATCCCTTCCCTTTCTGCTGCTGTTTTCAATAACTTCTCACATGTTATCCTCTAGCCAGTGTGGTGTCATGGTTAGAGTGTTGGACTATGATGTTGGGAGAGCAGGGTTCAAATCCCCACTCAGCCATGAAGCTCACTGGGTGACCATGGGCCAGTCACCATCTCCTAGCTAACCTACCTCACGGGGTTGTTGTGAGAATCAAATGGGGAGGAGAACGATGTACCATACCTGCCAAGTTCCTGTGGGAGAAATAAGGGACCTGACCGGAAGTAGAAGACCGGAAGTAGCGCTGCCGCCATTTTGGAACTGGGCGGAGCATGCTCAGAAGCGGCTTTTGATGCTGCTTTGCCCAGTTCCAAAATGGCCGCCTCGCCAGAAGTCGCACTGCAGCCATTTTGGAACTGGGCAGAGCTGCATCAAAAGTCGCTTCTGAGCATGCTCCGCCCAGTTCCAAAATGGCCACCGCGCCAGAATAAACCGGGGAAAAACAAAAAAATCCGTTTTTTCAGCTGGGGACAGCTAGAAAAATGGGGGTTTCCCGGGGAATACGGGAGACTTGGCAGCTATGACTATGTACACCACCTTGAGATCGTTGGAAGACAAAGGTGGCCTCTAGATGTAATAAATAAGTAAATAAATAGCTTGGTCCTTGTGCACTGCTTAACCCGACCCCTGCCACCCCTGATCAGGTTCCCTTTCCTCTACATCCCACTTCTTGGCGTGGCTGTTCCCACCTTCTCTGCTGACTGTGCTGTGCCAAAGAAGATGGGCACAAAGGCTAGCCAGACGATGCAGGTCGTGTACATGGTGAAGCCAATGGGCTTGGCCTCATTGAAGTTCTCTGGCACACCGCGGGCCTTGATGGCATAGACTGTGCAGGTGACCATCAAGATGATACTGTAGCTGAGGCAGGAGATGATGGACAAGTCTGACATGTCACATTTGAGCACCCCCTGGGCAAACTCTGGGTTGGGTGTGCGCTGCTCTTCAAAGTCAATGATGCTGTGGGGAGGGGCGACCCCCAGCCAGATGACCACAGCCACGACCTGGATTGAAATGAGGCTGAAGGTGATGACCAGCTGGGAGGTGGGACTGATGAATTTGGGTGGCGTCACTGACTTCTTGCCTTGCTCAAAGATGCGGTAGATGCGGTTGGTTTTGGTCAACAGAGCAGAGTAGCTAATGGACATGCCCAAGCCCAGGAAGAGGCGCCGTAAGGCACAGACGCCAATGCCAGGCTCCGCAATCATCAGGAAAGTGATGGTGTAGATGAGAAAGATCCCCGTGAGCAGCACGTAGCTCAGCTCGCGGCCAGAGGCTCGGACGATGGGCGTGTCGTTGAAGCGGATGAAGGTGATGATGATGAAGAGGGTGCCAAGGATGCCCAGCATGGCCAAGAAGATGGGCAGGACGGCCCAGGGGGAGCTCCACTCCAGCTTGACGATGGGGGTCGGGCGGCAGGCTGTGCGGTTCAGGTTGGGCCTCATGTCGAAGGGGCACATCTCGCAGTTGAACTCGTCCAGCTGGTACTGGTAGCCATCGCAGAGTTCGCAGTGCCAGCAGCAGGGCACGCCCTTCACCATCTTCTTCCTCTCGCCGGGATTGCAGGGAAGGCTGCACACGGAGGACGGGATCTCCTTCTGGCCGCCTGACCACTGCATGTCATCAATCTATAGAGGGAGGTACATAAACAAGATGGGAGCCACAGAGGAGTGGTTTCCAAACTGTCCCAAGGAACCCGAGCATTTCCAGGAAGCGTATCAGGGATTAATCTCTCCAGATGTTGGCTCTCCAGATGTTGGACTCCAGCTCCCATCAACCCCAGCCAGCTCAGCCAGTGACTAGGGATTATGGAAAGTCCAGCAACTTCTCTGGGCGGTCAAAGGTTCCCCGTCCCTGGATGAACCAGTGAGAGGACCAGTATTTGGGGACAAGCTTCCCTGACAGAGTTTACTGGGCATCTTCTGCAACGTCATCCAGGCCAAAGAGGCCCAACCTGTGGAGGCCTTCCTGTGAACCGAGTGTATCGCAGAGCATGCCCCAGAATGCTTTGTAACAAACAGGGGGGTCCATAGTAGACTCTCAGGGCTTCCTGAGCACCTAAAGGTCATCGTGGAAAGTATTTCTTAAAAGCAGAACACTTTTAAAACACCTCTGCAGAGAAGGGGATTTCAGAATCCTGAAAACCGTGCAGTTCTATTGATAACAGCTTGATTTTATTTATCACATTTGAATCTCCCTATTCCTACTGTGAGTTCAGGGATGTGTTCTTTGGTACAACTCCATTACATTTTGTTCTAACCTGCCTTGGGACCTCAGGGTGAAGAATGAGTACCCGTATATTCCGGCGTATAAGACGACCCCCAACTTTTCCAGTTAAAATATAGTGTTTGGGATATACTTGCTGTAAGAGAGAGGGCTTGCAGAGAGCAGCCTACTCTGCTTACTTCTATCAGCTGGGAGAGCAGTGGCGAGAGCAGCAAGTCTGGGAGGGAAAACCAGGAACAGGAAGTGGTAAAGAAGGGTCCAGGGCTCTGTAGAATCCTGGAGGCTCAGCTCCAGGCTGGGAGCAGGGAAGCAGGGGCTGGAAAGGAGGGGGTAGGTAGAACAGCACCTCAGGAGCCTGGTTTGGGACCACGGAGGACCCGTAGAGCAAGGAGGAGGGGCGTTTGGATGCCCAGTCTTAAAAGGGGGGTCAGAGCCCACGAGACGCCATTGTGGGCTTCTGCCCCATGTAGAGCAGACATGATTTGAGACATCTCACCACTGTATATAGCATGCACAATAAAACTCTGGAATCCAGAGGATCTGTGGAGTGTTTACTCGGGAGTAGCCAACACCCGTCTATGACACTCGCCATATAAGAAATACGACCCGGCGTATAAGACGACCCCCGACTTTTGAGAAGATTTTCCTGGGTTAAAAAGTAGTCTTATATGCAGGAGTATACAGTAATTTATTGCATAGTCAATGAAGCAGAAGTAGACGTTTTTCTGGAACTCTCTAGCTTTCTCCATAATCCAGCACATGTTTGCTATTTGGTCTCTGGTTCCTCTGCCCTTTCGAAATCCAGCTTGCACTTCTGGGAGTTCTCGGTCCACACAGTAATTTAATAATAATATATTAATAATTATTCATGTGGCTGTGAGTCCTGGGAAACCTGCTGGCTTGTTCCCACCTGGCCTGAGAGGGCAGGGCCCTCACTGGCTCCAGCTACAAAAGCTGAGGGTGCTGAACAGCATAGGGGGTATTGCTTGGGGGGGGGGGTTGTTGGCTGGGGGTTGTTGCTGTATTTTTTATTTGTATCTTTATTATGTTTTATGTGGAAACACCTCTTCTACTAAAATGTTTATTCAATGACCATGAGACACAGGTGCACCACCTGCAAAGAATGCCAGCCTGACAGAGGAAATTGCCATGAACACGCTGCCCAAATGTACAACAAATTGGAAACATGCTTATGGGCTTTCCAGGTATATGGCTCTTCGCAAACCGTGGCTGTCATGGACCGCATATAACAGTGCTGAACCAATGTGGTGCAATAATAATAATAATAATAATAATAATAATAATAATAATAATAATAATAATAAGTGGCTATAGGACTGCCAGTTCGGGTGGATTCAGTTCGGGTGAATTCAGTTCGGGTGACTATCATATCTACTACTGTGGGCAAGAATCCCGTAGTAGAAATGGAGTGGCCCTCATAGTCAACAAAAGAGTGGCAAAAGCTGTAATGGGATGCAATCTCAAAAATGACAGAATGATCTCGATACGAATCCAAGGCAGACCTTTTAACATCACAGTAATCCAAGTTTATGCACCAACTACCGGAGCTGAAGAAAGTGAAATTGACCAATTCTATGAAGACCTACAACACCTTCTAGAAATGACACCAAAGAAGGATGTTCTTCTCATTACAGGGGATTGGAATGCTAAAGTAGGGAATCAAGAGATAAAAGGAACAACTGGCAAGTTTGGCCTTGGAGTTCAAAATGAAGCAGGGCAAAGGCTAATAGAGTTCTGTCAAGAGAACAAGCTGGTCATCACAAACACTCTCTTCCAACAACACAAGAGACGACTCTACACATGGATATCACCAAATGGGCAGCATCGAAATCAGATTGATTATATTCTCTGCAGCCAAAGATGGAGAAGCTCTATACAATCAGCAAAAACAAGACCTGGAGCTGACTGTAACTCAGATCATCAGCTTCTTATAGCAAAATTCCAGCTTAAACTGAAGAAAGTAGGAAAAACCACTGGGCCAGTAAGATACAATCTGAATCAAATCCCTTATGAATACACAGTGGAAGTGAGGAACAGGTTTAAGGATTTAGATTTGGTGGACAGAGTGCCTGAAGAACTATGGATGGAGGCTCGTAACATTATACAGGAGGCAGCAACGAAAACCATCCCAAGGAAAAGGAAATGCAAGAAAGCAAAATGGCTGTCCAACGAGGCCTTACAAATAGCGGAGGAGAGGAGGCAAGCAAAATGCAACGGAGATAGGGAAAGATACAGGAAACTGAATGCAGATTTCCAAAAAACAGCAAGGAGAGACAAGAGGGTCTTCTTAAATGAGCAATGCAAAGAAATAGAGGAAAACAATAGAATGGGGAAAACCAGAGATCTGTTCAAGAAAATTGGAGATATGAAAGGAACATTTCGTACAAAGATTACCATAATCAAGGACAAAAGTGGTAAGGACCTAACAGAAGCAGAAGACATCAAGAAGAGGTGGCAAGAATACACAGAGGAATTATACCAGAAAGACATGGAGGTTTCGTACACCTCAGGTAGTGTGGTTGCTGACCTTGAGCCAGACATCTTGGAGAGTGAAGTCAAATGGGCCTTAGAAAGCACTGCTAATAACAAGGCCAGTGGAAGTGATGATATTCCAGCTGAACTATTTAAAATTTTAAAAGATGATGCTGTTAAGGTGCTACACCCAATATGCCAGCAAGTTTGGAAAACTCAGCAATGGCCAAAGGATTGGAGAAGATCAGTCTACATCCCAATTCCAAAGAAGGGCAGTGCCAAAGAATGCTCCAACTACCGCACAATTGCGCTCATTTCACACGCCAGCAAGGTTATGCTTAAAATTCTACAAGGCAGGCTTAGGCAGTATGTGGACCGAGAACTCCCAGAAGTGCAAGCTGGATTTCGAAAGGGCAGAGGAACCAGAGACCAAATAGCAAACATGCGCTGGATTATGGAGAAAGCTAGAGAGTTCCAGAAAAACGTCTACTTCTGCTTCATTGACTATGCAAAAGCCTTTGACTGTGTCGACCACAGCAAACTTTGGCAAGTTCTTAAAGAAATGGGAGTGCCTGATCACCTCATCTGTCTCCTGAGAAATCTCTATGTGGGACAAGAAGCTACAGTTAGAACTGGATATGGAACAACTGATTGGTTCAAAATTGGGAAAGGAGTACGACAAGGTTGTATATTGTCTCCCTGCTTATTTAACTTATATGCAGAATTCATCATGCGAAAGGCTGGACTAGATGAATCCCAAGCCGGAATTAAGATTGCCGGAAGAAATATCAACAACCTCAGATATGCAGATGACACAACCTTGATGGCAGAAAGCGAGGAGGAATTAAAGAACCTTTTAATGAGGGTGAAAGAGGAGAGCGCAAAATATGGTCTGAAGCTCAACATCAAAAAAACCAAGATCATGGCCACTGGTCCCATCACCTCCTGGCAAATAGAAGGGGAAGAAATGGAGGCAGTGAGAGATTTTACCTTCTTGGGCTCCTTGATCACTGCAGATGGTGACAGCAGTCACGAAATTAAAAGACGCCTGCTTCTTGGGAGAAAAGCAATGACAAACCTAGACAGCATCTTAAAAAGCAGAGACATCACCTTGCCGACAAAGGTCCGTATAGTTAAAGCTATGGTTTTCCCAGTAGTGATGTATGGAAGTGAGAGCTGGACCATAAAGAAGGCTGATCGCCGAAGAATTGATGCTTTTGAATTATGGTGCTGGAGGAGACTCTTGAGAGTCCCATGGACTGCAAGAAGATCAAACCTATCCATTCTGAAGGAAATCAGCCCTGAGTGCTCCCTGGAAGGACAGATCGTGAAGCTGAGGCTCCAATACTTTGGCCACCTCATGAGAAGAGAAGAATCCTTGGAAAAGACCCTGATGTTGGGAAAGATTGAGGGCACTAGGAGAAGGGGACGTCAGAGGACAAGGTGGTTGGACAGTGTTCTCGAAGCTACGAACATGAGTTTGACCAAACTGCGGGAGGCAGTGCAAGACAGGAGTGCCTGGCGTGCTATGGTCCATGGGGTCACGAAGAGTCGGACACGACTAAACGACTAAACAACAACAAAAATAGGACTGCCAACCTAGCAGTTCGAAAGCACGTCAAAATGCAAGTAGATAAATAGGAACCGCTACAGCGGGAAGGTAAACGGCGTTTCCATGTGCTGCTCTGGTTTGCCAGAAGCGGCGTTGTCATGCTGGCCACATGACCTGGAAGCTATACGCCGGCTCCCTCGGCCTGGTAATGCGAGATGAGCGCGCAACCCCAGAGTCGGTCACGACTGGACCTAATGGTCAGGGGTCCCTTTACCTTTACCTTTATAGGACTTGTGCAGCCTTCAAGCACAAGCTTGAAGGACACTTCCATGGAGAACAACGTGATGGGTTCTGGGCTGGAAGGTGAGTTGTGGGCCTGGGCTTTGAATGGGAACTTAGCAGAAAAGAGTATGGGTCCTTCTCATTCATAAAAGAGGAGTGGGGATGGGCAGGTGAGAAGGCAGAGTCAGGCCACCGACTGAATGACCTGTGAGGCAACCAATGATAGGCAAATAGATCTAGGCACCATAGAGATATAGAGGGCAGAGTGGTTTGTCCTAGAGACCATGCTGTGTTCCCAGGGCCATCTTAAACATTTCGGGCGCCTGGGCGCCGTGGTGCGGAGATCGCTCCGGCGCTCCCACCCCACCCCGTTTCTTGCCGCGGCTGGTAGGCAGCCGCATGGTGCCCCCCTGCTGGCCCGGTACCCCGCGCCACCCAGCCTACTCCTAGAGCCGGCCTTGTGTGTTCCTGTCCTGCATATGCAGGGCTGTGTTGCACTCTAGCCTTTTTCTGCACCTCAAATATCCTGGTCTGATGGTGTCAGGATGCAACATGATGTGGCTGCCAACGAGAACACAGATTCTTGGTCAAATCCCCACTGTGTTCCAGGCCCCACAGCAACCTCTAGTGCTGTGCTTGGGTCACTCACGTTCAGACGTAGGTATTCTGTCCACTGCCCAATCGCCCTGTACCCGGGGGCCGAGGTGTTTGTCAGCTGGTACTGGAAGATGTCATAGCGGCCGGGCGCATCTCCGTTCTCGTTGAACATCACAGGTGTCCCAGCGCTGCCTGTAGGAAGGGGAGGGTTACTGCAAGCGGGATGCTCACTGCCTCTCTTGAATGAGATGGCTCTCAAAGGGGGTTAGACAAATTCAAGGAGGACGGGGCTATCAACACGATGGCTTATGATACCTTCAAGGGCAACACGGCAACACAGTTCTAAATTACCAGTTGCTGGGGAAGAGCACTGAGAGACTTCATTGTGGTGCCTGACTGTCCACTATGAGTTACTGGGTCCTGAGTTAGGTGGGATGGATGCCAACAAGGCTCTTCAGACTGTTATGGTATTGGGGATTGGAATGGATGAGGCCTGCAGGTCCCAACTAAGCCTGTATCTAGTATCTGTAAGATGGGGGTTTGCCGTAGAAGAGATCTACTGAATTGGCCCAACCAGCCTCTGTTGTTAGCTCAATGCTAGGGTCTCCAGACCACTAGATCTGACCTGAAGGCTTCAGGTTTCCTTGCCCATCACCCTGTTTGCAGATGGTGGCCTTGAGTCTCCAGGTGGGTGAGAATGTCTTTGACTTGGGCTGCTCCTGTGACATCACTGGGGGCTGTCCCCAGATCTCAAGCTTTGGCCCTGAAATCTTAGGGTCCGGGATGCTCCTAACCTGGTACACCTGCCTCACTTAGGTTCCTCCATTTCATTTTTTTTAAAAGTAAAATAACCTTTATTGAATTTAAAATAATTATAAAACAAAACAGTCAACTAAAATTCCAACAAAAAATACACAACAACAAAAAATATGCAAATAAACAATCATAAACATTGAAATAAAACTTATCCTATCTTCTGCCATATTTATTGGTCTAGCTTCTACATCTTCATTTCAATATCCATATTCATATCATCTTATCCCGACTTACTTTCCCTTCTCTTCCTCCCAAAACTTCAAAGTTTTCAAAGGTTCCTCCATTTCAGTTGACCTACTCTTGAGTTGGCCTAGCACTGGAGACAACCCTCAGTCTTAAATGCATGCAAATCTTTAAAAGGGCCCTTTGTGTTCGAGGCCAGGCAAAGCAACCTGACACTACCGCGGTCAAAGGGACCCTGCCCATCTCACCATTGAAGTTGACGGCGAGGATGTAGCGCAGCAGAGTCTGGCCCTGGATGGGGTCCATCTTTTCACACAC
Organism: Zootoca vivipara; assembly: GCF_965207765.1. Taxonomy (NCBI): domain Eukaryota; kingdom Metazoa; phylum Chordata; class Lepidosauria; order Squamata; family Lacertidae; genus Zootoca; species Zootoca vivipara. Next base: position 6,301,506 of record NC_142598.1, read on the forward strand.
CCCAATGTGGCCTGGGCAGAGGTCCAGGTGCATGTTGTGCAAGGCGTGAGCCATGGCATAGACGGCATCAATGACAAACTGCACCTTCCCCTCCTGTTCGTACGTTGCGTCTCTTCCAATCCGCTCGTCGCCTGTGGCAGGGAAGGGTAAAATGTGGGTCAGAACGAAGCACAGAGGGGTGAGAGTCAATGATGAGTCTACTTAAGAGGATGACAATGCTGGGTGTCATCCAGAGGGGAAGGGAAGCTGTGGCTCTGGACTCCCAGCTCCCATCAGCAACAGCCGAGGAAGAGGGTGGGAGCTGGAGTGCAACTGCAAATACGGTAGGTGTGTGTTACTCTGAAACTTTTGCTATGATCTGAAACTATTGCCATGATCCTGTAGAGGAGAGCGCAAAATATGGTCTGAAGCTCAACATCAAAAAAACACACCAAGATCATGGCCACTGGTCCCATCACCTCCTGGCAAATAGAAGGGGAAGAAATGGAGGCAGTGAGAGATTTTACTTTCTTGGGCTCCTTGATCACTGCAGATGGTGACAGCGGTCACGAAATTAAAAGACGCCTGCTTCTTGGGAGAAAAGCAATGACAAATCTAGACAACATCTTAAAAAGCAGAGACATCACCTTGCCAACAAAGGTCCGTATAGTTAAAGCTATGGTTTTCCCAGTAGTGATGTATGGAAGTGAGAGCTGGACCATAAAGAAGGCTGATCGCCGAAGAATGGATGCTTTTGAATTGGTGCTGGAGGAGACTCTTGAGAGTCCCATGGACTGCAAGAAGATCAAACCTATCAATTCTGAAGGAAATCAGCCCTGAGTGCTCACTGGAAGGACAGATCGTGAAGCTGAGGCTCCAATACTTTGGCCACCTCATGAGAAGAGAAGACTCCCTGGAAAAGACCCTGATGTTGGGAAAGATTGAGGGCACAAGGAGAAGGGGACGACAGAGGAGGAGATGGTTGGACAGTGTTCTCGAAGCTACGAACATGAGTTTGACCAAACTGCAGGAGGCAGTGCAAGACAGGAGTGCCTGGCGTGCTATGGTCCATGGGGTCATGAAGAGTCGGACACGACTAAACAACAACAACAAAGATCATGGCATGGGGAAATGCTGGCATAACTTAATATGACAGAGATCTCCGTTATGATCTTTCTTGACCTTGGAACCAGTCTGTATCCTGGAAGTTATCCTGAGCTCCTAATATTTTGTGTAAAGATCAGCACATGTAATCTGGTTACTACCGTGTTTCTCCTAAAATAAGACGTGCCTCTAAAATAAGCCATGGCACGATCTTTTAAAGGCAAAAAAAAAAAGACATCCCCCCAAAATAAGACGTGTTGGGGGTACCAGTACCTACCCGACCCAGCGGGAGCCGGCAAACACAGCAGCGTGCGCCGAGCCCCAGCCCAGCGGGAGCCCCAGCCCAGCGACGCGCGGAGCTCCGACTGAACGGGCCCCAGGACCCGGCAGCGGGTGGCGCGCAAAGCCGCAGGACCCGGCAGGAGCCGGCAGCAGCTGCACCGCACCGCACTGCGTGAAGCCCAGGGACCCAGCAGCGGGTCCTGCGGCTTCGCGCGCCGCCCGCTGAGCCCACTGGGTCCTGGGGCTTCGTGCGGCGCGGCTGAGGCTGCTGCTGCTGCTGCTGGCTCCTGCCGGGTCCTGCGGCTTCGCGCGCGAACCGCTGCTGGGTCCCTGGGCTTCATGCGGCGCGGCGCGGTGCGCAAAGCCGCAGGACCCAGCAGGAGCCGGCAGCAGCCCCAGCCGCGCCGCACCGCACTGCACCGCGTGAAGCCCAGGGACCCGGTAGGAGCAGCCTCAGTTGCGCGAAGCCCCAGGACCCGGCAGCGGGCTCAGCGGGCGGCGCGCGAAGCCGCAGGAGCCGGCAGCAGCCTCAGCCGCGCCGCGCTGCGTGAAGCCCCAGGACCCAGCAGCGGGCGGCGCGCGAAGCTGCAGGACCCGGCAGGAGCCGGCAGCAGCCTCAGCCATGCCGCGTGAAGCCCTGGGACCCAGCAGCAGGCTCAGCGGGCGGCGCAAGAAAGCCCCGTACCATACTTAACAATGCTGTACCATGCTTAATAAAAAAATAAGACATCCCCCGAAAATAAGCCGCGATGTATTTTTTTAGAGGAAAAATAAATATAAGACGTGTCTTATTTTAGGAGAAACACGTAGTAAAATCTAACCAACACCTCCTGTGTAACAAATAGTAAGATTAACTTTAAGGCAGGAAACAAACCAGGATAACCACTTTAGTCATTGCTCCCTAGGATTATTTTAATTAAGCTGAATAAGCAAGATGGGGAAAAGGCAGGAGACTCTTGTTTGCCTCTTGTGGATATGAATTGCCTCCAGGTGGGCAAAGAAGGAAGCTTTAGAAAGAGTTCCTCATTTTAGGCCACAGGTAGCCAACTTACGTATATTGTGGGCAAGTGGGCCAGTCATAATTTTTTGTTGGCTGCAGACTTTTGCCGGATTTATTTCCAAGGCCTGTCATAATGCAGACATCTCATTATTTTACGATGCACATCCTTGGATCAAAGAATTCAGCACCATACTGATAATTTCAGCTACAGCTGGATGTCAGTTTTGTCAGGCAACATGTAGCGATTTAGGTCCAGGCAGAAGCTCAGGAGAGAATGTGAGAAGAATTGGGAACCTTTGTGATAATGGCAAGAACAGAACCCTCAGGGGGGAAAAAACCAGATTCAACCCAGGGAGGCTGGATTTGGGGGCTCCAGGCAGGGAAAAGCAGTACTTTGAGAAGGCGGCAACTCATTCTGTGGAGGGGATGGGGTTGGAATGACACCACTTGGAAATCTAATCCCCTCCATTCCCTGCAGAGCGGTGAAATAAACCCAGGCCCTGCAGCTCCCCGATAATATTCCCTTTCTAACACTGCTGCCTCTCAAAAATTAGGGATTAGTGCACAGCCAGGCTGGGAGGAAATAATTGTGAACCAGGTGAGTGAGGAGCACTTGGGAACAGCTGTTCTACCTTATGTATCTTCTAAGGAACTGGTGGATGGATCTCAGTTTCTCCTTTTTCTAACCCTTTTTTCTAACCCTTTTTCTAAGTTCTTCTCCCAATAAGCACAATTTTGCCTACCATGCACATTTTGCAAAGCAAATTTTCCTAATATAATGCATGTTTGTATGTTGTTTTCACAACTACATACATTTTTAAGCACACTGTTGCCTAGCATATGCATTTTGTACATATTACTTGACTGAATAGCTGCACTGCAAACTTTGAAGGATGCCTGTGTTTTGGTTCACGTACGGTTTCTGAAAGTGCAAAATTGGAAACCAAACCACATGAGGAATGGTTGAAGGAGCTGGGCATGTTTAGCCTGAAAAGGCGGTGACTGAGAAGAGATGTGATAGCCATCATCAACTATCTCAAGGACTGTCACATGGAATAATAGAATCATAGAATCATAGAGTTGGAAGAGACCACAAGGGCCATCCAGTCCAACCCCCTGCCAAGCAGGAAACACCATCAAAGCATTCTTGACATATGGCTGTCAAGCCTCTGCTTAAAGACCTCCAAAGAAGGAGACTCCACCCCACTTCTTGGCAGCAAATTCCACTGCCGAACAGCTCTTACTGTCAGGAAGTTCTTCCTAATGTTTAGGTGGAATCTTCTTTCTTGTAGTTTGAATCCATTGCTCCGTGTCCGCTTCTCTGGCGCAGCAGAAAACAACCTTTCACCCTCCTCTATATGACATCCTTTTATATATTTGAACATGGCTATCAGAAGGAACAAGTTTGTTTTTTACTGCTCTGGAGGGTAGGATTCAAACCAGTGACATCAAGTTACAAGAAAGGTGATTCCAACTAAACATCAGGAAGAACTTTGTGACAGGAAGAGCTGTTTGAGGGTGGAATGGACTCTCCTTCATTGGAGATTTTTAAGCAGAGGCTGGATGGCCATCTGTTGTGGATGCTTTAGCTGGGATTCCTTCATTGCAGGGGGTTGGACTAGATGACCCTTGGGATCCCTTCCAACTCTACAATTCTGTGATTCGATGGTAGGTTCATCTTCAAATGAGAACTTACTTGAATTCCTCCCCATCCCTGGTACCACCCCACCTTGTTTTAAGCTCTCTCCCAAAGCCTCCGTACCAGTACATTTCCGTGCCCCTTCATCAGGCTGCAACCCTGGACGAGTCAGTTTGCATCGGAAATCTTCCTCCCAGTACTCAGCAAACCAGATGTTGCGCCGATTGTTCTCTAAGGAGCGTGTGGTGAAGTACTGGTCAAAACCTTGGGAGAGACAACAGGGAGGTCATGGCCTTTGTAGGTATCCTTCTGCTGCATTGCCAACTTTTCCACCAGCCTCTGTAGCTGCAGCTGTAATAGGAGCTTGACCTCGGTAGACATTAGCAGCTGATAATATTCTCTCCATCCTTGCAAGCAAAGTTTCACCTACTGATTTCAGCAGATCAATCTTTCAGCAACCCAATATTTCCAGTACAGTACTTTATTTCTAAAATGCTGTGTGATCCTGTAGGGGGTGAAGGTTGCCAGGAAATCAGGCCCTCTGTGTTATAAGTCCTTCTATCTTATCTAAGGCAGGGATGGGAAATCTCTCTCTCTCTCTCTCTCTCTCTCTCTCTCTCTCTCTCTCTCTCTCTCTCTCTCTGTGTGTGTGTGTGTGTGTGTGTGTGTAGTGTCCCTGTGGTTGCTGACCTCTGGATCCAATCAGCCCTAGATATAATGGCCAACGATCAGGAATCATGGGAGTTGTAGACCAACAACATCTGGAGGACTACAGTTTCCCCAGTCCAGAACAGGCAGAAATCAATCAGCTTTGCTCAGCCTAGAGCTGCTGCGATAGGGAAGAGTTGCACCTGTTGATTTCTGCCTGCATCATAGGCTGCTGTCAAGTGAATAAAAATGGCAGCCCAGGTCACAAGATCCTATTTCTACAGAAATAGTCAGTCTACCCTCCAAGCAAATATTGGTTCAGGCTCCTTGATCTTTCAATTCCTCTATTTTGGTCCTAGAGGACTAAATTCAGAATAACTGCCAGTCATGGTCCTGTACTCAAAGTCACTCGCAGATTAAAAACCCTCGAGCATGCAGCAAAAGTGAATAGAGAGTCTTTCCTCGTAGCTATGAATGGCTGGTTTGCAAGTGTGTTCAGTCACAGGCCCAGGATCCCCTTAAAATGGATTAGCTACCACTTAATGTCCTTTAGCGCCTTCTCAACCAGGGCAATTATGGTGCGGTGCTTAAGAGCAGATTAAATTTAGAAAGCAAGCGTGTTCGGGGGAGAAATAAAGCAATGGGAAGAATGAGGGTCGGCTGAGGTCCCATTTCCCAAAACATCCTGTCCAAAAAGGTGTGGGGTTTACATCTACCTGTCGTACTCTCTCCCACTAGGATTGGCCCCAGTGCCGCCTTGTTGCCTACCTTCCACAGAAGCTCGCTTGGGGAGGATGGTGACGGCTCCTTCAGCCACCTCTTCTTGCTTCAGAATAGGAGAGATCTTGGAGCCCCAGCTGTCAGATCCGACCCACAGGAACTGGCCGGTCAGGTTGGCCCGGCGTGCAGCCTCCAGCACTCGCCTGCAGGGGGCGCATGGGGGGAAAGTGAGAGTTACCGTATTTTTCCGTGTATTAGACGCCCACATGTATAAGACACTCCCTATTTTTTTAGGACTCCAATTGAAAAAAATAGGGGGGAGATTGCCCCGTGTATAAGACAACCCACAGTTTCCCACAAAATTTTTAAGTAAAAAAAACCTAGTCTTGTACATGGAAAAGTACGGTAATACCTCACCCAACGCTCCCCCTGGAGGACGCGTTGTGCATTGCCGCTAACGGCACACTCACTTGATGTCGTCCTCGTTGGCGAAGATGATGATGCCACGAGCATTGGGGGTCTCCATCAGCCTCTTGATCATTTTGTCAAACTCTCCTGGCTTGGGTTCTCGTGGGATCTTGATGGATTGGGCGATACAGACTCCACCTGACAGGTGCAAGAAAGCCTCAGGAAGTGATTGGGAGGAGCCCAGCAGACCCCATATGACAGAGCCTTGCTTGGACTCCTAGGCAGCTACCACTGCTCTGAGCAGGCAAGGACCTCCAGAAATTGCTGGACTACAACTCCCATCACCACTGGGCATGTTTGCTAGGCCTTATGGGAGTTTATTATTCATTTAATTTAATTTCTACCCCACCTTTTCTCCAAAGAGCTCAATGTACATGCATCCCCTCTCTCCATTGTTATTCTCACAACAACCCTGTGAGGTAGGTTGGGCTGAGAGACCGGCCCAAGGCTGAGAGGGCATTTGAACCCTGGTCTCCCAGGTCCTAGTCAAGCGCTTTAACCTCTGCAGCTGGAGAGCCACTGGTTAGAGACACAAACCTGCAAATAATAATAATAATAATAATAATAATAATAATAATAATAATAATAATAATTTTTTATTTATACCCCACCCATCTGGCCGGGTTCCCCCAGCCACTCTGGGCGGCTTCCAACAAAACATTAAAATACAGAAATCCATCTTACATTAAAAGCTTCCCTAAACAGGGCTGCCTTAAGATGCCTTCTAAAGGTCTGGTAATTGTTATTCTCTTTGACCTCTGGTGGGAGGGCATTCCACAGGGTGGGTGCCACTACCGAGAAGGCCCTCTGCCTGGTTCCCTGTAACTTGGCTTCTCGTAGCGAGGGAACCGCCAGAAGGCCCTCGGCGCTGGACCTCAGTGTCCGGGCAGAACGATGGGGGTGGAGACGCTCCTTCAGGTATATTGGACCGAGGCCGTTTAGGGCTTTAAAGGTCAACACCAACACTTTGAATTGTGCTCGGAAAGCGGAACTGTGGGAGGAAAGGACTTGTGAGCCTTTCCCTTCAGCACATTTTCCTATTTAAAATGTCCCCCTTCCCAGTGCTTTTTTCTTATCGGAGTGAGGTTGCTGGGGAGCTGCCCTGCCTGGCCCATCTTGGTGGCTCCCCTGTGGCTGCTAGCCTAGGCACCTTGCCCCCTTTTGCAGACTCACCTGCCTCTGCTGCACACTGTTCTGTCCCTAAGCTGCAGTTGGGCACAAACAGCAGCATGAGGACATCTCTTCTTGGATAAATATTCTCTAACTATATAAAGACAGGTAGGTGTGGGGAACTAGAGTCCTGCTTTTATGGCCATGACTGGCATTTGTCTTCTCTCCCTCCTCACAAACACCCCAGTGTGGTGTAATGGTTAAGAGCGGTAGACTCCTAATCTGGGGAACCGGGTTCGCGTCTCCGCTCCTCCACATGCAGCTGCTGGGTGACCTTGGGCTAGTCACACTTCTCTGAAGTCTCTCAGCCCCACTCACCTCACAGAGTGTTTGTTGAGGGGGAGGAAGGGAAAGGAGAATGTTAGCCGCTTTGAGACTCCTTTGGGTAGTGATAAAGCGGGATATCAAATCCAAACTCTTCCAGGTCAGGCATAATTATTGCACCCAAGGGTGTTTGGCCATGGGCCTGTCAAGACTTCTGCTCAGTGCTTTTTTTGTGACAGTACACGCTGGGATGCCACATTGCCCACCTCTTCCCCATCATCACCATCCTGTTGCCACCGCCACTGCCTCCCCACCCACCTTCCCCCCTCCCACTCTGTCCTCCTCTGCCACGGCCACTTCCTGGACCGTTTTACGATCATCAGACACCTTCCTTGAACATGCTGTTTCTGCTTGCCCCTTCTGCTTGCCCTGTGCTTTCTGAGCAGTTTTGCCTTTGCCCCACTGCTTCCCCCTTGGAAAACCCTCTCTTTGGTGCTCAATCGGAACAGACGGCAAGCTGCAGAAAACCCGATTGCCGTTTGTTCTGTTTCAGCGCTAAACTGCAGTTTCTCCCGGAGGAAAGTGGTGGGCCGAGTGGAAAGGTCTCTCTGGGTACCGTTCAGCTCCTCCTGGCTCTGCTGCCCCCCCTCCACCTCACCCGTCAGGTATCCTCTGGCTCACCAGCCTCACGGGAGATTTGCATGAAGGCATCGACGCCGCTCTCTCCGTAGTTGCCCTCGGAGGCCAGCGTGGAGACGTAATTCCAGCCCATTGCTTTGACAATGTCTAGCATGGCCTGGGCCTGGTAGGAGTCCGGAGGCACCACACGGGAGAAATAATCGTAGCGGTTGCTGTCACTGAGCTCAGGCGCCGTGGAGGCGTAGCTGATCTGGGGGATCTGGAGGGGTGGAGAGAAGAAGATGGGAATCGCTAGGTGCTGGTATATTGCCCTATCCTAATTATGCTGCAAACCTGCTCCCAGGCCTTCCCTCCATAGCCTTCCCTTCTCCATTAGAATCATAGAATTAGAGTTGGAAGGGATCTCCAAGAGTCATCTAGTCTGACCCCCTGCAATATGGGAATCTCAACTAAAGCACCCAGGACAGGGGGCCATCCAACCTCTGCTTAAAAACCTCCAAGGAAGGAGGGTCCACAAACTCCCAATATTCTGCTGTCAAACAGCTCTTACTGTCAGAAGGTTCTTCCTGATGTTTAGTCGGAATCTCCCTTCTTGTAACTTAAATCCATTGGTTCGTGTCCTACCTCCCCCCTCTTCCACGTGACAGCCCTTGAGATATTTGAAGACGGCTGTCATCTCTCCTCTCGGTCTTCTCTTTCCCAGACTAAAACATACCCAACTCCTTCAACCGTTCCTCACAAGGCTTGGTTTCCAGACCCTTGATCACATTAAGTCACCCTCCTCTCCACATGTTCCAGCTTGTGAACATCCTTCTTAAACTGTGGCACCCAGAGCTGGACACAGTATTCCAGATGTGGTCATATTGTTATGGGTTTGTGGGCGCCAGACCCATTCTAAGCCCTGGATCCAGCAGGTGTTAAAATATAAGCCAGACTAGCTTCATGTGTGATGAGCCACTGAGAGAGCAATGGAGAGGGAGCCTGTGCCAGATGACAAATGGGTGGGGCCCCTCTCCAGCTCTTAGATAGTGAGAAGGACAAAGTCTGAGTTTGAGAGCAGAGCTTGTTGCGATGCGACCCAGAGGGAAAAACCTGCAGGCTGGGAAAGAAGACAGAGAACCTAGACTGATTTCTGCTGGCATCCAAGGTTGCAGCTATGGGAGAAGAAGCGAGACCCTTTTAGGGTGTTGCCGCTGTGAACCCTTCCATCGTAGGCTCAGGTTGCATATATGTGTAAATAAACCATATATCATAAAGACACCACAGTCTCTGCTGTGCCTCGTTTCCTAAAGGAAACACGTAGCTTGGATCCCCTGAAATCTTGCACCACTCAGAGATCGAGGGGGTGGGCTCTTTCAACCCTTCTGCTACACCGGTTTCTTTAGCAAGGGCCTTTCTGGGCTAGCAGAGACCTGTATCTGAAGGCCTCACCTCTTCACCAAATTTCCCCTCCCTCTTTACCTTTGTTTGAGCCCTATTGCGTTCAGATGGTAATGTCCTCAGAGCAGGGCTGGGTGACTTCCATGCATTTTTTGGGTATACTTTAGCATCTCCTAGAATAGGTGTAGTAAACCTTTAGCCCTCCAGATATTGCTGAACTACAGTTCCCACCATCCCTGGCCATTTGCCATGCTTGCTGGGACTGATGGGAGTTAGAGTTCAGCAACATCTGGAGGGCCCAAAGGTTCACCACACCTATCCTAGAGCATCTGCTGGCAAGAATAAGATCGCTGTTTAATTAACAACGCTCAGTAGCCAGGGGGTGCTCATTTACAATTGGGGGGGGGACTGAAGATGGGATGGATGGCATGAAATGGCTGGGACCTGAATAAGGAGCACTGTAACATTTTGTTGCAGGCCCCATTATTTGTTTATGTGCGGTATAAAATGTTCCATATTTTATATACAGTGGTGCCTCGCTTAACGAATGCCCTGCTTAACGAATTTTCCGCTTAACGAAAGGATTTTTCGAGCGGAGGTTACCTCGCTAGACGAATGCGTTTTACGAAAAATTCATCTAGCGAATCGCAGTTTCCCATAGAATGCATTGAAATTCAATTAATGCGTTCCTATGGGCAAAAAAAAATTCAAAAAAATTTCAATGCATTCCTATGGGATTCGCTAGACGAATTTTTCGCTATAAGAAAAGACCCGTGGAACGAATTAATTTCGTCTAGCGAGGCACCACTGTATAATAAACCATAATGTACTGCATGCAGTGCTTCTTTCTGGGGGTATGCAGGGGTACACATACGCCTAAACATTTTGAGAATCTTTGTACTTTTGTCCATTTACTGTATTTCTTTATCCCGATTTGAACTATAAAATGGTGATTTTCTTGAGTCAAAATGAGAGTACCCCAAAACATTTTTTAACAAAAAAAGCACTGAGTGCATGTAACATAAACCTAAAAATATATAAAAACATGTAGATTATTACATATGAATTGACCCTTATACATAATGGGCTGCTGTACTTTCCAGTGGCTGAACGCAGCATTTCACAAATATGCTAACCAAAGGTTAGCAAATCAGCATTTTAATTCTGTTTTTTTTTAAAGCTTGCTACTCACCCTGGGACCTCATTGTGAAGGGTGGATAAGAAACCTATATAATAATAATAATTCTATGGGGTACTATCATTGCACAGCCATGCCAAATTCCAGAGCAGATTGAAGCCTCTATATGTCACGTGGCAAACACAGTGTTTCTGGTCTGGCCCCAGTGTGCGCACTTAATACCCAAGCTTTGTTATCATAGAATGGAAAAGGATGATTCACTTGAAACAGGAAACCAAGTATCAGCCTATGAATATGTATTGTCAAAACAATTCCAGACGAGGGGGTGAAACCATTCAAACCCAAAGATGCTGTAACAGGGCAATGAGGTATGTGAGGCTCAGTTCTAGGTTCTGGAATATGCATTCCTTTTCATATGCATTGCATTCCCTAGCAGCTGCTAGCAGATGAGATCAGGAAAGCTTCCAGATTAGCCCCTTTCTTTCATATTGCCTCCCCCCCCCCAAGAATGAAGATTACATCATGATCCCCCTCTTCCAATCCAGTGTTTTCTGCATCCCCCCCCCCCACTTTGAAGGGGTTTTCAGGGGCAGGTTGCAATAAAACATAATTACAGCACCTGCCTGCCAACTGTAGACCGTCAAAATGCCATCGAGGTTTTTGACTACTGTACTTCTGATTAAAAGCTTCCTCTTTGGAGGTTCTGCACTTTTTATCACTTCCTGTTCCGTGCTGCCAGGTGGTTAGAGATCAATTGCTCCTTAAGAGACCCTGAATTAGGAAGCTTCTGTTTCCTGCCTAGTGGTGGTGCAGTTAGTAAACCAGTTTCGTTTCTTTTAAAGAAAAATAGTTATTTTGCTATAAAAGAACAACAATAAGGAAAGGAAGCCTGTAATTAAAGCTCTCCCTGCACAATAGTGAAAAGAACCTGACTTATTGAGGGGCAGTGCATCACGAAACTTCCAGCTGTGTAGAACAGGAAGGAATAAAAGGGGCAGAACCTGAAAACAAGAAGCTACCAATTAACATTGCAGGGGACATTGGTGGCTATCACTCAATTGCAAGTAAACGTTTGAGAAAGATTTTGACCATGGGGAAGGATATTGCCATTTAACATAGTGCCACGTGGACAGAGGGCGCAATCCCTCTTCCAGCTGATTGCAGAAAAGCCAGTGCCTCAGCAGTGTTAAAGGGCTGTAGCATGGAAGCAACCCGAGAGGCTGTGCGCCAGGCCAGGCAGTGGAAAAATAGCTGCCGGAGCCGCCCTGACAGAAGAGGACTGAGTGTTGGGTTTAGATGCAGTACAAAACCCAGATCCATGATGAAGCTCAATGGGCAATGGTCAGCGATGCTGGGAGATGTAGCCCAAACCATTTGGAGAGCACCAGGCTGGGGACAGCTGGCATATATCATAGTGCTGTTGTGCTTGTCTGTGGATAATTATTACAGAAATGCTAAATGGGAAATGGAAGGCAGAGATTAGAGTGGTGTTTTATACCAGATTTTGGGGGCAGTGTGAGGAAACTGAGGGCAGAGGGCATCCAACAGAACTGAGCTGATCATCCTGCCTCTTTCCCAATTCCAACCCACGTCTCCTGGATCCTTTCCCAATCTTTGAGGCAGATGGATCCCGAGACCCCAGGTTCCCTTCACCAAAATCCAGTTTCCCCGTGAGAATGCTGGCTTCCATTATCTTGCCCCCCCTCCCACCCCCACCCTCCTCTCCTAGCAGCACCAAATTGTCCCATTTCCCTTTCCGCAGCATGTCTCTGCTTCCCGCCCTCGCTGGGTCTGTGAGAAGCCCCATTAAAGCGATTAGTGATGGGGATTAGAGGGGTTTTAGCAAAATGAGCAGCAGCAGCTCCAGCCAGGGACAGCTGAGGCTGGGGAAGGAGGGAGGGAGCCTGCGAGGTTGCGGCTGCTCAGCAGGACCCATGTGCGAGGCAGCAGATTTCCCTAGATCTGCATTCCATCTCAGGCTCTTTCCCCTGTGAGCATCCTTCAGCACTTTCTTGTGCTCATGATTATAATTTTTTTTGGGGGGGGGGTGTCTTGTGAAGTCACATCGAGGGAGCACAGGTCCCTATAGCCCCTGGGCCCCCTTTTGTGGTTCTCAAACTCAAGAACACTTGATACAAATTGGTTGTTCCTTGGGGATGGTACTAGTTATCACTTATTAGCTCTAACCATCTAACTATCTACAGGTAGGTAGCCGTGTTGGTCTGAGTTCCTAACAATACTATACTAGCCACTATGGATGTGGAATCTCTGTACACCAACATCCCACACAATGATGGTTTACAAGCCATAAGGAACACCATTTCAGATAAAACCACAGTGAACTTTGCTACCAAACTCTGCCACTTTGTCCTTACCCACAACCACTTCAAATTTGGTGATGACCTGTTCCTCCAGATCAGCGGCACAGCCATGGGCACCCGCATGGCCCCACAGTATGCCAACATCTTTATGGCAGATTTAGAACAACGTTTCCTAGACTCCTACCCACTCAAACCTCTCTTGTACCTACGGTACATTGACGATATTCTTATTATCTGGACACATGGACAACAGACCCTGGAAACCTTCCACCAGACATTCAGTGACTTTCACCCCACCATCAACCTAACAATGAACCAATCTATGCAAGAAATACATTTTTTGGACACTACTATAAAAATACAGGATGGGCGTATAGACATCATCTAACTATCTGTTGCCTAGCCAACTCTTTCCCTGGCATGCGGCCCCTAGAAGGTTGCTTCTGGGGGAGTGTGGCCCCCAGGCTGGAAAAGGTTCCCCACCCCCGCTTCTAGGCATTTTGCTGCTTGAGGGGACCGACAAAATGGCACCCATCACCTCCCATTTCAGCAGACGTTGTAGGCACTGGGTAGACTGGCATGTATGGCTCTACTTCCCCTCCCTCCCATCTGCCACTTAAGGAATCTACCTAATGGTAGGGCTGGCCCTGATGAATCAGCTGTTTCTAGAAAGGTTTGGGGTGTGTGTGTTTTGGGGGGATGTTGGCTAATAGTAAAAAAAGGTTGCTTAACCATTAACCATTGAAACTTCATTCTCTGTGTCTGCCTCCATTTCTCTGTGTCCATTGAAGGATCAAACGAGATATGGTGTTAATGGCATGGAGGCAATGAATGTGCATATTTTTAAAAAACCCCAAACCCAAAAGTAAGTACAAGGATGAGGCAAGCACTGTCTCTCCCCACCTCCTGCAGCCCCAATGCTGTTGGTGTGGGGTGTGGGCAAGGGCCCCCATGGATAAACATGCATGTCTGTTGCATTGCGTTCATGCGTCTGGCTACGAGCCCCATGATCCCAAAGTTGCAATAGGGCAGCACCTTCCTTGGACACTGTGCAAAATGTCACAAAATAATGAGCAAGCTTTCAGGTTCCGCAGAATGCTTCATTGTGCTGGAGGTTAAGGGAAACACTCACTTATCTGCCTATTGCCCCTAGGGTTGCCAGACTCAATAGAGGGCAGGACTTCTGTGCCTTTAATTGCCCTGCTCTCTTTTGAGTCTGGAAACCTTAAAGAGAAACCAGCAGACCCTTGTCTGCTGGTTTCTCTTTAAGGTTTCCAGAGTCAAAAGAGAGCAGGGCAATTAAAGGCACAGAAGTCCTGTCCTCTATTGAGTCTGGCGACCCTAATTGCCCCCCCTTTCACCCAAGCCCACCTCCCTTGCCCCTTTTACCAGCCCTGCCAGTTCTAGCTTCCTTCCCTAGGCAGCTGCTAAGCACCTCTGCCAAATCTGGCATGTCAGGGAAAAGCCATCTGTCCTACAGCTCAAACTGACCCTGCTACCCCCACCCCACCCCCACCCCAGAGACTCCCAGCTGAGTATAGTTAAAAGGTCAGGCGTGTGTTTGTGTGACTGGGCTACTCATCCATGATCAAGTGCTCAGGGAGGCTTGCTTCAATTTCTCTCTGCTTTCAGGGCTCCTGCTGTGCCTTTAAGTGCAGCGTGACAGGCAGAAATTCAACAGGTGAATCTCTCCAATCATCACATTTCATGCCAGGAAGTATAGAGGAGGGAGAAATGTTGTTTTCTGCTGCTCCAGAGAAGCGGACACAGAGCAATGGATTCAAACTACAAGAAAGGAGATTCCACCTAAAGATTAGGAAGAACTTCCTGACAGTAAGAGCTGTTCGGCAGTGGAATTTGCTGCCAAGGAGTGTGGTGGAGTCTCCTTCTTTGGACAGCTATATGTCAGGAATGCTTCGATGGTGTTTCCTGCTTGGCAGGGGGTTGGACTGGATGGCCCTTGTGGGATCTTCCAACTCTATGATTCTATGATTCTACTTTGCCTGCTGGTTTTCTGCCCCATTGGTTAAAGGCACAGGAGTCCGGTTAAAAAGGGATGGCTGTCTTTAAGGTCTAGTATCAAATGCTCGGTACCATTTCTTTTCTCCCCATCTTTGCTGGAGAAAATGAACGTTCAGTCCCCAACCTATGCAAACTCTCCTCTCTGATGTATTTGCAAATATAAAAATTCTGTACTTTTAAACCTCTTTAGCTACCATAATTATGTGGCTACGAAGTGCAGAATATTACTGTATGAGAGGAGCAGTAATGGTATAAAGGAGGAAGTCATGAGAAAGGGAGAAATTCCCAACTAAATTTAGAAGTTTCAGTCCTGTGTTATTCAAACACATCTCCACAAACATGAGGACTAGGAACTTTTTAAAAATATGAATGCCAAAATTCTCCGGCACCCACATTTCAGGCAGCATTGGACATGTGTACACAAGACATCAGTTTTTAGCCCTCCCTCCCTCCCTCCCTCCCTCCCTCCCTCCCTCCCTCCCTCCCTCCCTCCCTCTTCCATTCAGAAGTGCTCTCTCACCCTTGTTCTAGATGTTGTTGAACTTCCACTTCCACTATCCATGACCATTGGCCATGCTGGCTGGAGCTAAAGGGAGTTGGTGCCCAACAACATCTGAAAGGCCACAGATTCCCCATTCCTGGTCTAGTAGCAGTTGATTCTCCTTCATGGATCACTTCATTGACTATGCAAAAGCATTTGACTGTGTCGACCACAGCAAACTATGGCAAGTTCTTAAGGAAATGGGATTGCCTGAACATCACATCTGTCTCCTGAGAAATCTCAATGTGGGACAAGAAGCTACAGTTAGAACTGGATATGGAACAACTGATTGGTTCAAAATTGGGAAAGGAGTAGGAGGAGGCTGTATATTGTCTTCCTGCTTATTTAACTTATATGCAGAATTCATCATGCGAAAGGCTGGACTTAATTCCCAAACCGGAATTAAGATTGCCGGAAGAAATACATCGTATCAACAACCTCAGATATGCTGATGACACAACCTTGATGGCAGAAAGTGAGGAGGAATTAAAGAACCTTTTAACGAGGGTGAAAGAGGAGAGCGTAAAATGTGGTCTGAAGCTCAACATCAAAAAAACCAAGATCATGGCCACTGGTCCCATCACCTCCTGGCAAATAGAAGGGGAAGAAATGGAGGCAGTGAGAGATTTTACTTTCTTGGGTTCCATGATCACTGCAGATGGTGACAGCAGTCACAAAATTAAAAGATGCTTGCTTCTTGGGAGAAAAGCAATGACAAACCTAGACAGCACCTTAAAAAGCAGAGACATCACCTTGCCAACAAAGGTCCGTATAGTTAAAGCTATGGTTTTCCCAGCAGTGATGTATGGAAGTGAGAGCTGGACCATAAAGAAGGCTGATCGCCGAATAATTGATGCTTTTGAATTATGGTGCTGGAGGAGACTCTTGAGAGTCCCATGGACGGCAAGAAGATCAAACCTATCAATTCTGAAGTAAATCAGCCCTGAGTGCTCACTGGAAGGACAGATCCTGAAGCTGAGGCTCCAATACTTTGGCCACCTCATGAGAAAAGAAGACTCCCTGGAAAAGACCCTGATGTTGGGAAAGATGGAGGACACAAGGAGAAGGGGATGACAGAGGACGAGATGGTTGGACAGTGTTCTCGAAGCTACAAACATGAGTTTGACCAAACTGCGGGATTCAGTGGAAGACAGGAGTGCCTGGCGTGCTATGGTCCATGGGGCCACGAAGAGTCGGACACGACTAAATGACTAAACAATAACAACAACAACAGCAGCAGTTGATTGTCACTTTGATAGAGATGTTTCTCCCTTCTGGTTTCTTAACCTGAGTGTTATGACTTCTGAACAGTTGGAATGTTTCTGAACACCCAGTAACACGCATCAGCTAACAGACCCTCCAAGTGTCCCTATTTTACAGGGATGTCCTGGTTTCTGATTTGATCCTGCTTTTCCTTAGAATGTCCCTATTTTCATTAGAGAAATGCTGGAGGGTATGGAGTTATCCGACCCCCCGAGCCATCTGAAGGCAATCCTGTATAGGGAAGGGTTTTTTATGTTTAATGTTTTATTTTGTTTTATATATGTTGGAAGCTGCCCAGAGTGCATAGCTGCCAAGTTTTCGCTTTTCTTGCGAGGAAGCCTATTCAGCATAAGGGAAAATCCCTGTAAAAAAGGGATAACTTGGCAGCTATGCCAGAGTGGCTGGGGCAACCCAGTAAGATGTGTTGAGTATAAACAGTAGAATTATCAGTATGGAATGGGACGTCCCTATTTTCATTGGATAAATGTTGGAGGGTATGAGCTAAGCCAATGGCTAAGAAGAGCTCATTTCAATATACTGAACTATTACAACCATTCAAAGGTTGTAGGTTGTGTTGACAATTAGGTGCTTTCTTCTTTTGGTTCGCATATTGCAGGCATCCCCAAACTGCGGCCCTCCAGATGTTTTGGCCTACAACTCCCATGATCCCTAGCTAACAGGACCAGTGGTCAGGGATGATGGGAATTGTAATCCAAAACATCTGGAGGGCCGAAGTTTGGGGATGCCTGGCATATTGCTTCAGAAGCTGTGAATGACATGAGTTTGGCTCCACGTTGACCAAAAGATTCCTATACTGCAGGGGGTTGGACTAATGACCATTGTGATCCATCCCAACTCTTCAATTCTATGATTTTCCACCATTCCTACCCTGCCCCCCCACCCCCAATAGCTGTTCGGCCTTTTCTGGGGAAATGCCATTTTTAAGTCCCGCCCCTCTACTCACGGCAAAGAGGCGAAGCACATTGGCCACCATGATAGAGACGGAGCTGGCAGAGGCCCCAATGACAGCCACCACACGCTCGGGCTTGGCGATGATGGGTGGCTCCCCGTTGGAGCAGCGCACGCCAGAAGTGTCCTTCTGGATCAGAGCCTGGACAAACGTCAGCGACTGCTCCAAGGCGTAGGTGTCCCGGGAGCAGGTGTCCAGGATGCGAGCGCCCAGCGTCATGTTGGGAAGCAGGTCGGGGTCACTGTTAATCTGGTCCAGGGCGTACAGCATGGCCTCCATCCGATGGATCCCCTTCTCTTTCTTCACATCCCCACACGGTACTCCAGCGGGGCCACGGGAGTGGACGGGGAACAGCCCTCCGAGCGTGATGTCCCCTTCTATCTTGATCGAGTCGGCTTGTGTAGCTGCTTGGCTGCATCCCAAGGTCCACAGTGACCATAGACAGAGGAGCAGGAAGCCGGCTGGGTCCATGTTGGGTTGTCTTGCTGGGACGTTTGGGTGGATTACGGCCTGGGATCGGAAGAAAGAAGAGTTAGGAGAGGGAGCAGGGTAGAGGGTAGTCCACCGGAGTGCACTTTTGGCCATAGAACCCTCAGACTTGAAGCCAGCACTGGGAAGGTGCCATTTGAATGTTTTTAAAAAATCCCTTGGGTGAGTTCACATTTCGCCTTCACTGCAGTAACACAGGGGTGGGGAAGTTCATCCCCAAGGGCCACATGTGACCCTCTAGGCCTTTCCTTCTCTCTGACCCTCAAGATTATTCCCAGGCTCGCCTCCTCCTCAGCCACAGCCCTTCTCCTCAGGCATTTCATCACCAGCCCCACTCTGGTGGGACACAAGCTTGGGGGTGGGGGGAGAATTGTTGAGCTTTTTTCTTTTTTTCTGAACCAAAGTTGTTGGGCTTTGCCCCCAAAGAATGTTCTAGAGCTATTTTTTTTTAAGGGAATAAATCTACTCTTACGACATGGGTGGGTTGCCATATTCCAGCAATTTCTTCCAGGACACTGCTTCCGACAGCCAAATTGCGGCTATGTCTGGTAAACTACAGACATATTGCAACCCTACACTCTGCACCCTCCTGGAGTGTTTTTTGCCTCGCTATACAGTTGAACCTTGGTTTATGAACACCCCGGTTTACGAATTTTCGGTTTACGAACGCCGCAGACCCATCTGGAACCGATTAATTCACTTTCCATTATTTTCAATGGGAAAGTTCGCTTCAGTTTATGAACGCTTCAGTTTATGAACAGACTTCCGGAACCAATTGTGTTCATAAACCGAGGTACCACTGTAATGTGTTTGTGAACTCCGAGAATGCTTTTTCACTTGTCGGGGTGGAGGCTGGAGTGTGTGTGTTTTTGTGTGTGTGTTTAGAAACTAGCCTGCACTACAAAGGCAAAAGTTTCTATTCCTTGCTCTGCGCACTTCGTCTTGTCCCACTTGCCACCACTGTTTTGTGGCCCCTGGAAGGCTGCTTGGAAGGCAATGTGGGCCCCCAGCCTGAAAGAGTTGTCCCCACCCCTCCTAGGATGCGTTTTCCTTCCGGAGCCAGGTCTCTTCCCCACCCCACTTGAGCCCAAAGCTAAGAAAACTAGTGAGGGAGGAAGGCGCTTATAAGGGAGGGGAGGGAAAGGAGGGAGTGAGGGAAAGGCGGAGAGGGAAAGCTGCAAGGAACAGCTCTCTAAAAGCTTTTCCTAGTACCTGACCCAAGACACACAAGGACACTCTTTCTCAGATGCTTCAGCTCTGAAACAAGAGATACAGCTCTGCTTTGGGATGAAATGAGGCCACTGGGGAGGGAGGCAAGGATGGGCTCTCTGTTTTCTAGCAATCCCACACAGATCTGTCTCTGTTTGCCTACCCATCTCCCACCCACCCCTCTTCCTGTGACAGGCAGGGCTGGCCCTACCCGGCTCAGGTGCTGGGGGTGCAGGATGAGCGGCAGTGAGGGGTTGGTGGGGTTGTGTGGGCCTTGCAGGGGTTGACCTCGGCCTGTGTCCCTTAAGCTTACAGGGAACCAGGCAGAGGGCCTTCTCGGTAGTGGCACCCACCCTGTGGAATGCCCTCCCACCAGAGGTCAACGAGAACAACAATTACCAGACCTTTAGAAGGCATCTCAAGGCAGCCCTGTTTAGAGAAGCTTTTAATGTTTGATTTCTGTATTTTAATGTTTTGTTGGAAGCCGCCCAGAGTGGCTGGGGGAACCCGGCCAGATGGGCGGGGTATAAATAATAAATTATTATTATTATTATTATTATTATTAAGCTAGTTTGCTGCCCTATGGTGGGGTGGCACAGCGTTCTTGGAAACCTCCCTCCCGCATTGATTGCACACACAGCATACATTTTAATAATAAATGAATGAATGAATGAATAAATAAAACATTTTTATTTATACCCCGCCCTTCCCGGTTTAAAAACTGGGCTCAGGGCAGCTAACAGCAGATATAAAACATTGATTAAAATGAGACTTTAAAACAGCATAAAATACAACATAAATGCAGCATCAATGTCAATAAAATTCAGGGGACATTTTTTTTTTAGGGGTGGGGGGTGGGAAACATGATCCCAGTCAGTAAACATCAAATGATCACCAGGGCTAACTGGCCAGCAAGGAGACCAGGGAAGAGTTTAAATGTGGGGTCCCAGAAAGGTTTCTTCATAGAAAAGGAAAGGGGAAAGGGAATAGAGGATCAGGCTAATTCAAACTGAAGGCCCGGTGGAAAAGCTCTATCTTACAGGCCCTATGGAAGGAGATCAAGTCCTGCAGGGCCCTAGTTTCATGGGACAGAGCATTCCACCAGGTCGGAGCCATCACTGAAAAGGCCCTGGCCCTGGTGGAGGATAGTCTGGCTTCTTTAGGGCCCGGGACCTTTAAGCTGTTATTATTCATGGACGGCTTCCCCCCTGAAGAAACATAGGAACTATAGCTTGCCTCTCACAGAGCTACAATTCCCAGCACCCTTAAACTACAGTTCCAAATGTTCTTTTTTTGGGGTGTGTGTGCTTTAAATGTATGGTGTGTACACAACCATTGTTGGACAACAACTCCCATCTCTGACCACTGGGTGAGATGGCTAAGGAAGATGGGTGTTGTAGTCCAACAACACCTGAGGCCTCAGCGCTGAAGGAATGCCATGGTGGAAGATGCCACCCCATCGCCAGTGCTGCCCGGGACTAAATTTAGCTGCCTGGCTGGCCGGCTTCAGTCCATGGAAATTGGAGGGGTGTCGTTTGCTGCAGAGTAAGTCCCACGTAAGATTGCTGCCTGAAACGAAGAGCCCAGAGCGGCTCACAAAAGACCTCAAACAGCAAGGCAACCATTTTAAAAAAAGAATTAGACCACAGCAATAACTATAGCAAGGGATGAAGTCTGATGAAGTGCGCATGCACACGAAAGCTCATACCAAAATAAAAACTTAGTTGGTCTTTAAAGTGCTAACGAAGGAATTTTTTTATTTTGTTTCGACTCAGACCAACACGGCTACCTACCTGTAACTATAGCAAGGGAGTCCTAAAACACTACAGTACAAGGAAAATATTTATTTAAAAATGCAACCACCATCAAAAATAATATAACGGCAGCAATTAAAACCACTTTGAAAAGGAGGAACCATCT